>NW_010388806.1:110651-114787 GCF_000710305.1 Buceros rhinoceros silvestris | reverse complement strand
AAGATAAGCGTGCAATCCATTTAGTCATAACTAGAAAGAAATCTCAAAATATACTTTGCAGAGAAAGAAGCTACTCTGTCAGACCAAACTTATTCACAGAAAATACTAAGCAAAGAATTTTCACTATTGAATATATTTCACTAGTGAATATGTAAGAAAGGCTTCCATAGCCTAACCTGTTTTCCCTTGCATTTGCTACTGAGAAATAATTTCTCCCTAATGGACTAAAGATGCCAGCTAACTTTGACCACATGTTAAGTTTTAAAATAATTCACTTTGTGCTGTTTGTCATTTACCTGAGAGGGGACACTCCTTGTTAGAAAACTGCATAAACATCCAGAAATGTACCTCATTATTTTTCTTCAATGTCTGTGCTTAACTCCTGCAACGACACCTGTTCAATAAAAATGACATTTTTTAGGGTGTGAGCATACTGGAAATAGTGCTAATTACACAGTTCAGATATTGTCTTGTAATTCCTTTACTGTCCCCACCATCTGCCTCTGTCAGTAGTGCCCCTCAATATGCACTTGAAACTGTAGGCATTACAAAGCAGGTGCTGTCTTGAGGTTCTGAGTTTGCAAGAACCTTGAGTGAAGGGATCCTAATCCAAAGCTGGATCTCCAACACCTTGTGAAAATACAAATAAAACACAGAATCTGCAGTCTTAGCTAGATGGGAAGTTTGTTTGCTAAGTATTGATTTATACTAGCCAATTTGCTCCAGGAGATACTGCTTTCATAAACGCTTCCTCGCTGATCAGTACACGTGAATCTCTCCATACAAAAACCTGAGAATCATACCTGCTTCTGTCCGCAGTGTCACAGATACCAGATGGAGGAGCTAATGCTATGTACGCACCAGTATTCCCGCCTGAGTCATCAAACTCCAAACACTGCTCTGCCCTGCCAGTTTTCCTGCATGGAAGGAGCTGTGTACCGGTCCCGCTGTTTGTCACACTTACTCGCTGAACTCCAGTCAGTTGTTGTTGTCTACGTGTTATGATTGGCTTTACCAATCGTCAGCTGCAAAACTTCAATACATTAACAAGCCCATAGCAAGGAGGTGCACCCAGTCAGCTCTCCTCTGACAGCATCAAAGTACTTGCTGCAGCGTAGCTTTTACATGCAGAGGTCTGTACTCAAAGATCTAGAAGCCTGAGGTTGTGCCCACTCATAGCGCCTGTTGTTTCTTGATGTACCCCTGCAGGTTTACTACAACTCGCTGGAGTCAATGCAGAGTACAACATGTACACCTCTAGGCTGAAGGTTATTCTCGCTCATAACCTGTGCTTCTCCAGCAGAAAACGCTGGCATTGCACGGGTGCTGTAACAAAACTCGACCTTCTAGGATGAGTTAGGGTGAAGTGTTGCTGTTATTTATTTCTAAGGAGAAATTTGAAATTGAGGCTGACCTGTAAAATGATTGCAGTAGGATACCTAACAAGAAAAGTTCTTTTGATGCCCTGTTTTAGCTTCAGTTATCTTGATCTTCAGCCTCCCACAAGCTGTTCAGTAAGGCAAAAGGCAATATGTCACTGTCATAAACTGTGGAAGAGAGAGTTAAAAGGAGTTCAAAAGGCCCTGCTGCACAAAGTGATAAAATTGTTTATTCTTTATCAAAGATTCTAGGGGTTTTCCCTTCACCTCAAAGTGTCTCATATATATATATATACACATACATATATATATATATACACGATTTTTTAGCTTAGTATTTTCAGATGATACATCCTGGGAATAAGAATCATTCCAACTAAATCCAAATGAAAATGGTAATTCAGGAACACCTATTTTGACCACTAGATGACAGTTTCACCTCACCCTATGAAAAACACTGCCATAGGAGAAGCATTAGTTCTCCACTCTGTTATTAGAGTTAAGATTCTAGTGACTTATTTCTTACATGTCCTCACAAAAAAATTGCATGTTCCCGTGCATAACAGCATCAAGCAATAAGGCATTTCTAAGGAAAATCAACAAAGATAACATACTATGCACCAAGAATGTCATCCAGAAATCATTGAAAGTATATCTCCGTGGTATACACAACACTCAAATAGGCAATGCTTGAGTAGGTTCTGAGGGTGTGGAGAATAGGGAAAAGGGTACTGGGATGTCTAGGCATGGGGTAGTAAGAGGCAGGTTGGCAAGAAGATGAGGGAGTGATTAATGAGAATTCAAAGGATTGCAGTTAGGAACAGGAGCTTCTCTCATTTTCCAGCATTCCACCTTATTAGTGGGAAATCTTATTCTTCTCCTCTTTATTGTAGGAATCAAAATCTGTCTACTACTTGTGCTCCTCAGAGCAATGAATTGCCTCCTGCAGCCTCCACTGCTCCCATACCTCCTGGGCTGCTGTTTCAAGACAGGAGATAGATGCCTGTGAGGTCCCAGCAGAGATCCAGCAAAGGACTGGGATATCTGGGCTAGTGAGTGCTGCTGGTAGAACCAAACCCACAGATTTGCAGTAGAAACCTTAGGAGAGGTCCCGTGCCTTCAGGAGAAGCCATTCCTTCACTTCCACAGACCTCTGTCCTCAGTACAGAGAGCAGCAGAGCAGAACACCATCTGCTCCAGTGACTGGTCTTTTCAGAAGACTGGACCTTACGTTCTGGACAAAATAAGCATCTGAAGTCAGCTTTGTCCAAATGTGCTACTCTTCTCCCTTGTACACCACTCACCTGTAACTCAGAAAATTACACAGTTCTTGACAAGGTGGGATTCTTTCACGGGATCTATTGGCATGACATGAAAGTTGTTATCAAGCTTAATCTCCATCTCTCAGTCTGGGGAGAGGAACAGGAAATGAGTAAGAGTCCCTTGCATACCAGCCCCGTGGGTAAGAGTGATGCAAACCTGATGGAACACATATTGAAGTAAGCCAGCAGCACCAACTTCCTGCTTCCATGAAGGACTAAGCAGGAGAGAGATTTGTAAACTAAGGACCCTTGATGCTGGCCCTGCCCTTTAAATGTAGGACTTATTTATTACTACTCTGCTATTAAGGGCCTTTCTTTCTTGAGAAAATCCTGCAAAACATGGCCAAGAATTTCTGATCACTGGGAAACATAGACATACACACTTACAAGGAACATTAATTTCACCAATCCTTTGCCCCTTCCCCTGTACCTTTATGGCTCTCTCACAGGGACCAAATACTTTTTAAAAGTTTGCATCCCATCACAGTCACACACCTTAATCCCCTTCACGTTTCTGGTGAGTAACCACTTCTCATCCTCAGTTCAACCCTCCTGTTTCTGCTTTTTGTCTCCCTCTCGACTTCTCTGCAAGCACTCAGACCTCTCAACACTGAAATGCGGATGAAAATGTTGAACATTGCCAGTATAAATCTCCTGCATCAAGTCATGTTCCAGACACATTGTAAGGTCTGAAGGTGCGCACACTAGGTTGTATGATGTGAAAAGCTGTTTATCCAAACACAGAACAAACAGGTGTCTTGTGTATCCATCATGCTCCTTGGCATGCTGTTTCGGGAGAGGGAAGTACGTGGGTGTAAGGTCCCAGAAAAGAACAGGGACATATGGGCTAGTTAGTTCTGTTGCTGGTAGGAGAAGCATAGATCTGCAGCAGGAACCTCAGAAGAGGTTGTATGATGGTGGCTTATGGATGTATGACTGTAGGAACATGGGGTTTCTTTGAGTATTTACCACTGGCTGCAGTGCAGTGCAGCTGCCTCTTCCCAGCTCCAGGACACCTATTGCAGGAAAGCAGCTCAGCACATTACAGATCTGCTATCAAGGTGAATCTGATGTAGGGAATATCCAAACCAAGAGGATGCTGCAAATGTAGGAGCTGCCAGTGCCGCAGCAAAGCAGCTTGTGAGGTGTTAAAAAAGTGAGGTTTTTTTAAATAGCTCTCTTTTGCTCATTGATCCAATGAGGTCGATGTAAGTAGTCAGTCATGGCTCTCTGGGATTAGTATCAGTATTTTGAGAGCAGTCCAGAATATTGTAGCAGAATACTAAAATTGCTTTTTCTGTCTGTAAGCAATTCCTAGCCAAAGATCTTACAGAACTTCACCTTCACTTATAAACTATTCTCCCTCTGAATTATCATCAGTATTTTAAAAACAAAATCAAAATATCATCAATAGTTTAAATATATGAGAACGTGA
>NW_010388806.1:108168-110514 GCF_000710305.1 Buceros rhinoceros silvestris | reverse complement strand
GGAAAGAGGAATTCAGTGATTTGCATGCAATCACCAAGAACTACATTTTGCCTTTGCAAAAATCAGGGCAGATCAACTGCAAGAGTAAGGAAAAATCATTATAAAAATCAGCACCCTCTAATTCTTCTTAAAATAAAGCTAGAGATACTTCAATAAGTGTAGGCAAGTTTCTTCATCTCTAGGAGCCTTACTTTTTGCTTAGGTAAAGTAGAGTAATGATACATCCTACTTTGTGAAGTACATGGTCTTCTACTTATAATAGATACTGTGGAGAAACTAAATATTACTTTTACATCAAATTGCAGCCACCTCTGAGCCTGAACAGAGAAAGCTGTGAAAATCCCAAATTTATTTAAAGTTACAGAACAGAAAGTGATAGCTGTAACATCAAACTGAAACTGCCAATTTGAGTTTAGATGGGCAAGCCGTCCTTCACCCCTCATACTTACTCCACATCATAGAAGTCTGTACAACAACCTTTCAGAGAGTAAGACTGAGTTTTGATGGGACAACATTTTATGTCGTTAGGTATTTCATTTCAGATGTCACCTAGTAGCAGAGGAATCACTGTCTTTTATCTATTTATTAGGTAATGCTTTCCACAGGATGCTGATTTTTTTTACTTGTTTGTTTGTTCGCTCACGGTTTCACACTTCACACTGACCAGTGCCCAGCAGTGGTTTAGCTGTATGAGCTGATGAGCTCACGCTCTAAAGTGAAAAGGTTACACAAGACTCAGCTGCTAACGCTTCCAGGGCTGAAAACCGACAAACACTGCCACGTGTATGCGGGGGTGGGAGGGTGGATGTTAAAAAAACCAAAGAAAAAAACTGCAAGAACAATGTATAGTATCGAGACTTCAGCTGTCGGTCATCTGCTTTCATTTACTGTTTCAAGCTCTATTGCACCAACTGAAGGTAAACCTTTTTTTTTTCCTTTTTATAATTTATATCTGTAACCATACAACAGGACACATAAAATCACTTAGTTGACAACATGACAGTGAAAGAGAGCTCTCAGGAACTAAAATACAGTAAGATAACTTGGAAGAATTCTTAGATATTATTCCAGATATGTGCCCTCCTTGTTTTACTCCTCACATGTCATCAAAAGAAGAAAAAAACACTCTAGAAAGGAACAAGTTACTTTTCAAGGGTAAAGAGAAGAGAAAGTTAATAAAAATTTCCATGGTCACTTTTCAGCTTATAACCAGATTCCATGAACCTTATTCATTCCATAAAGGGGGCAAATCTCAAGTCACATATAGCCCAACATATGATCACTTGATTGCTTTTAGTGTGGGAGGATTGTGTTTCCCACGCCCTGGCTAAAGATTAAAAGAAAAGTATTAGGGCCGGAGGTGGACACCAAAACTTTTTTTTATGCCAGCTCTTTTTTTCCCCTTTTTCAGACTTTAATCCAAAACATGCTTACTTTGGCAGCCTATGCACAGAGCTGTGAAATCATAAAGAGCCACTGTCCAATCCTTACCTCTGCAGGACAGTGGACCAAATCTAATCCTTGCAAATTCAGCTGTTTTGATCCAAACTGTTTTTCCAAAACGAGAAACTATCTCTCTTTTTTTTTCTTTTTCCTCCCACTTTTCTGTTTTTCTGTTATTGTCAGAACCTGGAGGAGCTCAGGAGATAAATTTTTCCCAAGATCTTTTGAGTTTGTTCTCTTACCGGCTTTTTAACTACATAAATAAAAAGTGGGTGGGGCTTGCTGGGAGAGCGGAGGGGGGAAATGACTTGTGCTGTTCAAGAACTTGCCTTCAAAAGACTGAAGGGATGGCACAAAGGACAATGAGGCCTTGCCTTTACAAAGATTCCAAACTGCTTTGTCATTACCCTTGTTTATTATTGTAATGTCTAATAGCTAATCAAAATGGACGAAGATTTAATAATCAACTAAATCCACAGGGAGCTGTAGACAGTCCTTAAACTAAAGAACCTACAATTTAAACGGACTTGCCAAACTTGACAGAACAGGATGTTATCAGTGATGTTGGAAAGCACATGCCGTTATGGCAGAATGTTCAATACTTTAATGCCCAGTTACATCTTTCTGGATGAAAGTCAGGATTTTCAAAAAGGGTGTGGGATACTTGAATGCGTTGAGAAAGATCGCCTTAAATTACTAACTCTGCGACCTGATACACTCTTCACTGATAGTTTCCATTTCTGTTGCAACGTCCTATGCTAAATCTTACACCGATGAAGTTAATAGTGTGTTTTCCATTTAAAATCTCAAAGCAAAAATAACAACCAAAATTAGTGTGAGGACGTTTCTTGAACAGACATCAAGGCAGCTAATTCAAAGGTGTGTACACCTCACTGCATTCCT
>NW_010388806.1:94405-108090 GCF_000710305.1 Buceros rhinoceros silvestris | reverse complement strand
GCAGTCCTGCTGTGGAATGGGGAAAGTAAGGCGTGAAAGATAGGACAGGAATTAACTACAGGTACGTGATAATGCAGGACTGGATTGGTAGGACTGAATTTGGGATCTGTCCCATTAGCTTGTGCAAGACTGATCAACAGACCGCATATTGTCAGAAATATGGTAATTGCAGGTACACTGAGACAAAACAGGAAGTTACATGTAAATTTGAGTAGAGTAATTCCTACATTAAAAATCCCCAAATCTTTGGGTGCTTCAAGGTCTCCCTTTGAAGTTTTGTTGAGAATTACAGGCAGTGATTTAGGATAGGGAAGACTGCACAGAAGTTACTTACATGAGGGTAAGTAGTTCCAGGGAGGTTTATGGCACTTTTTTTGGCATCATATTTTGATTTTAATACTCAATGAAGTACAATTTTAGACACTCTAGTCTGCTAGGCATTAATAGATGATGCTGTAATGCACATTTGAATTGTATTCCCCCTTGATGTACAATGGCTGATCCCCATGGCTCAGTAATGTGAGAATTTGATCTCACAGGATAATTGAAGTGCAGATTAGCTAAAACCTTAAACAAGTAAATAATGTTCTTTGGGGAATCATATCTGGCAGTTTTCTAAGGAAATTCAGAAGTATAAATATTTACAATAGGAGGTACACAGATGTCTCATAATATTATAGCTGATTCCAATTTTGAATACATTCTGTTTTGCTTAAGTTTATTGTTTTCTTTTGAAATCTGACTCATACTCCACATATAAACTTCATTATTTGCTCATCCTTTCTGTCCCTATCCCTGCTCTGTTATTTTTCTGGGGTTTGTCTTTTATTGGAAATTTCATGTGCTTTTAAGTGTTACCAAAGGTTTGCTGTCATAAAAAGCTCTGAATAAAGAAGCGGAATCCTAAGTAAGTTGATATTTACAAAACGGATTTGTGCTATGTATATACTGTATGTATTTATAAATGTATGTACGTAACAGTACTATTACATAACTGCATTACTGGCACATCTAGAGAGCCTAGTGAAAACCAGGGATAAAAGCCCTTTCCTGGTAGGGTTTACAATCTGGATAGTTAAAATAGACACAGTGTGGAAGCAAATAACTTCAAGTCTTCATGACAGATGTATACTTCCAGTCCTTTTTACCTCATTCCTTTCACGCATCTCAAAAGGAACTTGCAAGTTTAATAACACAGTGAGTTTTATACCCATCAGTGAAAAAAAAGGAAAAGGAAAAAAAAAGGTCATCTCGTAAGAGGCAGGGCCTAAAGAACGAAGCCATTGTCAGCACAGCATGACACATCTGCATCAGGAGCTTGCCATAGCATAAGTGCACCATGGCCCCTGCACCCATGCAAGGCTAATTAATTTTAATTATGCACCCATAATTAAAACAAACTGTAAGGCTCTAACTAGGACTGGGCAGCCCTCAGACTATGCAGAGATTCGCAACAGCTTTTAAGTGTGCACATGCTGACTGGCCCTTCCCTGAATAAACCTCATTGAGAAGTGTCTACCCAGTGTCCTCAGCTCTCACACAGTCAGGCTCCCACCACAGTTTACCGCTTGCCATTTCCAAAGCAGTAATAGCCTTAAAATAGATTATTTGAAACACGTTTCTATCAGCTCAAAGGCAATTAGCCTTAAGTTAGGAGCACAGATATATTAAGATGCGGAAGAAAATCAGTTCTGATTTCATCCAAAATATTTGGCCTCCCTTTACAAGGCAGCATTACAAGTTACCAGTTCACACACTGACAACCTGATTCTTTCACTGGAGGAGTCTCCTGAATCAAGAGATGTTAGTGTCTGGCCATAGGAGAGAAGTGGGACTATCACAGAAGGTAGATGAAAACTCACAAAAATGGGAAGCTTGGGGTGTTCTGTAGTCTAATAAGGAACATGCCATGACATTCATCCTTGTTTCACTGGGAGCTGGGAACTGAAGGCATGGGATCAGGTCCCCAAACTACCATCGCTATTGGTAACACCTGGAGTGATAATGTGGTGTAGTGATGTTAACACTGGAGGCACTATCTTAAACAGATACATGGTAGGCAGTACGCTCACAGTAGGAAGCGCAGATGCTTTTAGATCTTGTCTGTTTTCTAAAGAGATGGTGCTACAGAATGTTTCATTTCTACTCCCTGCAATAAAACAATGACTCCCAGTGCCACTATAACTGTTGAAAAAACACTTTTTACCAGCTTCCCAGAGAAACAGTCAATGTCAGCCACAGGTGTGAGCACATTCCAGGGTCACAGTTGTGTCAGCCTTACCCAGTCTAATGTACATAAGCTTGATACAGCTACCCAATATATACATGAACAACTCTGCCTTGAAAGCTCAGACCTCAGAGATTTGAATCACACCTAAATCTGAAATCCAAACGTATCATTAAACTAGCATCAGTTAAACCAGGCATTAAGAAATCAGAAATGCATCCTTATCCTGGCCTCTTCTTATTTGGAAGTGATGTAACTGTTTTATTGGACATATCCCTAGATTGTTGCCAGGGGATTGAAATAAAGTCTTCTTACCCACTGAAGCCTCAGGGGTGCAGGAATATTAGCAAAATCTTGCGGTTCTCTTTTAGATAGGGGGCTACCTTGCTTTCAACAATCTATTATCCTTCAGGCCAGGCAGCTTGTGCTCCTCAGGCGCTATTTGAAAAATGGCTTGCAGACGAAAGCACAGCCAGGCAACAAAATCCTAAAGATTTACTCTTTCGGGGCTGCACTCTGATCAGCAGCCAGGTAGCTCTAAGGTGAGTTTTAGGTTGAGAGCAAAGATCTGGTAGTCCATCTACAGCATTACTGGGATGGGGAATGGTATGTATGATACATACGGCTTTATGGTGCGCTTATCTAAGAGCAAAGCCGCTCCCACTATAGTATGTTCTTCTTCTTCTGTGACTTCAGCCAGAAGGCGCTATGGCAATAGTGACAGCAGCTAGTGTGTCTTACTCAGTAAACTGATTACTTGGCCACTGCCTCTGGTGAGCCAATATATTCAACTGGCTTAATAGCATCTGGCCTGAGAGCATTCACAGGACCTCAGTGTGTGGTCACAGAACATAGCATATCTCTCCCATCTTATTTCCAGCATTTTGCTGTGTTCCTGCAAAAATATTTCATGGGCTTTTACTCCCTGTCTCACGTCAGCAAGGTTAGGAATGACCTCTCCTGTGGCAAGAGAAGGCTACTGACCTGCAGATTAAAGTCTGAAGAAACCTGCATCTGACAGGAAGGTGGAAACAAATGGAGGCTAGGGAACATGCAACACGTGAACAATGGTTTTGAGAGGAAGGGAGATATATCTAGATCTTGAAACTCCCCTTGAGAGCCAAATTGAACATGGCTCCAAATTTCCTAGCTGGCATGAACCTCTAGGCTGAGCCAAGATCATTGTGTTCTAGGTCACGCCTTTTATGTATTCAACACACAGGGTATAAAAGCGGGAGCAAACTGGTTGTCTCTGTCCTCCGGGAATCCCCAGCTGTTTGAGATTTTTTGCTTTGGACTGTTTCATCCCATGCCACTGGGTGGCCCAAGACTGGAAGAACCCAAGATCGGGGGCGTTGTATGGATAGTTTAGAACTAACTATAGCTGTGTGTACAAAACCCCTTTGGACTTCTGCCAGGTACAGTTAGGCAAGCTGGAGACCACGGGCCAAGCTGTAAATGCAGGCCTGTGGTGGTTTAAGACCTGAAGCACATGAATGCTGTAAGGTTCAAAGGCATGCAGGGAGGAAAAAGCACACAAAGCACAAAGCAGTATCTTTCTGTAGCTGCGAGTTCTAGACCCAAGAGTTACCGCCTTGTCTCCGGGAATAACCTGCAGGCATAATCAGCTCTGATCTGTTTGTTTTCATCTCCTCCTGGGAGTCATTATGCAATATTAACAAAATAAATCAATTTTAAATAACTCACTGTGTAAGCTTACAACAGAGCGGTTGTTTCTGGCATACCTCAGGGACATTGCACAGTCCTCCACCATTATGAGTGAATGAATGGGCCTTAGCTGTTCTGCAACAGAGTAATTTGTTTTAATAATGTCTGAATATACACTGAGGTAATATTTCTGCAATCCCTAATAGTGTTCTTAGGACAGAAATTCACATATCAAGAGAACAAAGTTTGTTTACATTTAAAGACACTCTAAAAATTACATCAGGAGGATCATATTTACTCTCTCCTTGTGGTTTCAGTTCAGTCTTGCCTGGTGCACAAGTCAGAGGTGTTTTCTTTTAAATGTCAGATACAGAAACTTCACATGAGATTTGAAAGACATTCTGCTTTTTATTCCCCCTACGCACAGCAGACAGCCTGCAACTGTATTTAAAACTGAAGAGCTGGCAGCAAAGAGAGACTCCAGATGCCCAGAGTATTCTTAGTCCTTTGCAAGAGTCAGTCCTCCTCCTCTTAGAAGAGGAACATTTTTATTGGTAGCAAGTGAAATCCATACATGCAGTAGAAGCACCACCAAAAAAGCACTGTTTTGAGGGTGGCAGTGGTGGAGGGGGATTTTGTGGGTTTTGTTTGTTTGTTTGTTTGTTTTTTGGTATTTTTTCTAACGTTAATTCCTTCTCCCATCAAAAATGGTAGAACGCTTGAGAAAGGAAGATTATGCTATGGTCTTCAGGAAAGCTTTCCTGGGGAATATTGGATAGAGGCATGTTGGTGCCTTTAAGTAAGGTTAAGAACCAAATATTGCACATCTGTCATTTTTGGTTCTCCACAAGTATCCTGGAATCTGTATCTCCTCTCTGTCCGATACTAACCTGTTCTGAAGGCGTTTCCTATGCTGACTTGTTTCTGCAGAGGTTCTACCTGTTTCTTTTTAATTTATGACAGCTCCTTGGAGTGTTTAGTATTGATTCCAAAATCAACTGTTTTTAAAAGAACAGAGGAAATCCCATTAACAATGTAACACAAAAAAATAAATTCCTGTAGGCCAAGATTTGAAGGTCTGGAATTTCTGTTAATAGCCAACTGTTCACAGCCTTTTGATAAAGACTAACCTATATTTAATTCTGGTAGAACATCTTGTTTGGACACACAGTATTTCAAATAAAAAAAAATAGTTGCTGAGTTTTGTGCAGCATATGTATAGATGTACAGTTTTTGGAAGGAACACTGGTGACTCCTTCCTGTTCTCCAGGCTACCTGCTTCCTAGACTTCTTCCTAGACTTCTTTCTTGATGTAGAGATTCAGCACATTTTTTGTTTGGGCAGTTTGTTGTATCATAAAGGTAGGTCTGCTGCTCCTGGACTGCTGCTTCAGCAGTGGTGGGTCTCATGAGAGTGCTGAAAAAGCATGATGCTGAAGATAAGGTGGAGATGGAATTTCCAGGCTCAGCATTGCTATCGGTTATAGCCGTCTCTCTCTCTCTCCAAACAATATCCCTTTTGGGCAGCAGTTACTGATGTTTGGCTTTGACTCGAGCAAATCTTTGCAAGCTTTGGAAAGTTTGAATGCAGTCATTTGGCTGCCTTGTAGTTATCTCAAGTGAACAAAAATGTTTTTAATCTGTTAGGAACTTCGTTCTGCTCAAGGCAGCTGAAACATCATTCCAACACTTCACAAAGCTTTATGCTTCTCTCTTTAGTATTTTGTTTTGTCAAATTCAGGATGTAGAATCTCTGTAGAAACTTCTTAACAAAGTGAGTAAGACCAAAATGCTTGATACTGTTGTAGAACTCAATTTTATTTGGGGGGACAGACCTGTATTTTATCTGTACCTGACATGTTCTGCTAAAGCCACCAATTGAGTTCTTCTTGAGGAAGGAATGCAAGTCACATGAGTAAAATCCTTTGCTTGGTATCACTTGGAGGCAGAGGTAAATTGTTTAATTTATACCTGTTACAGAAGCTCCATGAAAATATACATGACAATCCCCATGATAGAGCAGAGTTTCATGAATCCACATAGATGGGAAGATAAAGGTCAAAAGCAATTAAAAAAAAAATTCACTACTTAAAAAATACAGAAGAGTATAAACCATGCTTGGTCCTTACAAAAAAAAAAAACCAAACATCTTTGACGATCATTACTAAGTTATTGTAAAACCCTAAATTTACAGTAAACAGTCTTCATAAAAATAACAAAGTCACAAAAGAAAATCTTATGACAAAACTGTGAGCCTGATTTACACAAAGAATGTTATGTTTACAACCTAATTTAGGAGTATTTTACTGTGCTTACATTTGATCACAGGCATCAAGCCCTTTTCTGATTTGGAATGATGTCTCTCTTAGGAAATATTTCCCCATGTTTTAGAAGAGACCATTGTAGGAGTTACACTATAAGAGTGAAAGGAATGGCTTTTAAATATTTTTCAGTTGGTCTTCATTTCCTTACGTCTGTGCATGGACAAAACTGCAGTTTTTTCGTTAGGTGGATTAGCATACGAAGTCTTTTTTTAAAGTTAAGATGGAAAAGAGCTGATTCCTACACCACTGCTGAAACCTGTCACTGAATTTGTTCTTGGAGAGGCAGCGAAACAGAACCATTTTCACGAGAGGCAGCATCATGAAAATTACTAGAGGGAGCTCCTGAACACAAGCTCTGACGTACCGCAGTTGTTTTCTGCCAAAGAGCCAGCACAATGCCTGTGACAGCAATATGCACGTTGTCACTCACCCATGATGTCTTAGACTAAATAATCTTTACAATTGCTGTCTGCTCTGAGTTGCCCTTTTCAAAGGTCCTCTAAAGAATTATGGGTGCCTATTCCTTAGGATGGGTGCCTGATAATGTGCAGAGGAAGTACCTGAAAATGCAATCAGAAGTACAACTGTATTGTAGGTCTTCTAATGAAGAAGAGCATGGAAGAATTGAGCAGTGCCAGTCCAAAGGGAATAGTGCTAATTGACTGAGCTTTTTAGTATGCTTTAGTCAAAATGGTATGTACAAGGTTCTGTTAAAATATCAGGTCTGAGTTTGAGAACACTGTGATAGTTAAAAAAAGTCTCGCTTTAATACAGCTGTTTTAACACAACATTATTGCTAGCTCTTCTTTGCGAGCAGTAAATTCATGTTAAGCTTGTCTTAGGATGTGTGTGTCTTCTTTTAAGAGAAGAGTAAGTCAAGAACCATAAACAAATAACCTTCAGCTGTTTTTCACAAAACTCAAGCCATGTTTATTAGTGTGATATTAGTAATCTGATGTTCAGAGACTGAGCCAAAGGTCACTAAAGTAAATTGGGTCTTTTTGGATGGCTCCAAGGGGCAAATGAGATCTCATGTACTGAGGATATTTTGTTATTGTTACAGGCATAAGTCATAAAGAACTGCCTATGATCTGCATAAGCACTTTCAGGATGCTTTTCCGGGAAGAACAGTGAAGAATATAAAGAGCAAATGGAGATGAGAAAAAGCGGAAGTAACACCCTTTAGCAGTTGTTATTTCTGTGTGTGAGGAAAAAATGTTGTTTCATCCAGAGATAACAGGAAGTATAGCTACATCAGAAATGCTGTTTCATCTAGTGACGATAGGAAATATAGCTACATCAGACTGCTCTGAACCAAACCAATTTGAGAGAGACTCTGCCCTTTCCCCCCTTCTAAAACTACATGTAAATCTAATCGGCTTCACTGGAAGAACAGAGTGATAGAATTCATGGTTCACTGCAGCCAGTTAGAATATGACTTTTTTATTTTTTTTTAAATCAGTCTAATGTATTTTGCACTTTTTGTGTTAAATTACAAACCTCAGAGCAGAATTTTTTTTTTTTTTTGGCTGAAACTGGCTTTGTGGTTTATCTATTGTTGGCTTTCACAGTCTGCTCTGGTCTGGAGATATTCAACATGGAGAGTCTCCAGCTTAGTTTTCACAGACCGTGCGTTCTTGTAAACAACTCTCAGGACAAAGGATTTTAGTCCAATGCCATTTACTAAATGTCAGTGGGCTGATTTTTTCCTATCCTTTCTTCCTCCCCGATTCTTATATTGAAGCACATTTCATTTGGCAGTAAGCAGGAAATGAGTCACTGTCAGCATTTTAACCATCAGGTACTAATCAGATCCTGCCAATATCCAGTAATTAAATTGCTGCAGGTCAGCTTGAGCTCCAGAATTCACATTGTCTGAATCCAAAATTTCACCACTGTTTAGGTTCACAGGAACTGGAGAGTTGCTTTAAGCTCAACTTGATCATAATATTTTATGTAGCTGGTGCTTGTTTATGTGTTAGATGATGAAAAATAAGGACGTTGTTGGCTGCAAGGACCAGCAGCCATGTGCACAAGAGCCAGTGCAAAATCTCAGAGACAAATGCTGTACTTGCTATTATGCCGAGGATACTTCTGCTCCTTCCCACTTGGTCTTCTCCCTAAAAAAGTTTAAAGGCAACACTGACAAGATGTATCTACTGAAATGCAATGAGACTTTAAAGTAGATGAGGATGATAATGTACAAGAGCAAAACTCAGCGACAATGAATCCCTACAAAGCAAATAAACAGCGGAAGGTCCTGGTTCATAATAAAAAAGAATAAATTGTCTGCTTAAAGGAAATACTGAAGATTTCTGGTTTGCTAGTAAATTAGAAATCTATTGAAACAGTTATAAAACTTGGTGTGTTGTAGAGACAGTGTGTTTGTGTATAAAACACCTGTTGCTGTAGGCTCTGATTCTGTCTAGGGGCTCTGCATTTCTGAGTGAAATTACAATAGCAATGTTAATAATAGTAATAATAATAGTTCAAAGCACATGCTATTAGCTAAACTGGAGGCATTCATGTGTAATACTGCAGTATAGTCAGGAAAACGCAGCACCAAAATGTTAATGTTGGAATGCTGAAGATGAAAGGACAAAGAACACAGGATGAGCACAGTGTCTGTGTTAGGAATCACAATTCTGAATATACAGACTTTGGGAGAGGAAATAAAATTATTTGTAGAAAACCAATAAAGTAAACTGACATGTCTTTGCCCCTGAGAGTCGGGGCAAAATGAAGAGTTGGAGGTGCCATCGTGGCTCTCTCCTACTCTTTTTGCATGAAAGGTTTTCACTCCACGTGTGATTGCATTGTTGACTGCTCAGTTGGCTACCAGGCTTCCTGGTAAGCCATTTTACACATCTAACCACCCTGCCATTACGAGATGTGATAGACTCTGCAACAGCCACTGCTAAAATAGCTGTTGTCTCACTTTCAACAGAATATTTCTTAGTGGTATTGTATGGGAAGGGATAGAAAAGGTCCAGCTGGGTTTTCAGAGAGATCAGCAAATGCCTCACTAATTTGTGTGTCCGGATTTTGAAAAGAGTGAAAATAATGGAGCTCTTAAAATCTGGCTTAAAACTCAACTGAGTCCTTTGGACAAAGTCATTAAACATAAAGTCATTAAGGGACAAATTATCAAAGCCTGGTAACTGTAAAAATAGCAGCTGATAGTAACCTCAAACCGCAGGCACCTTAGCCACCCAAAGCATGGGCAAATGAAAAGCGATTCAGAAACCTCAAACACATCAGCAAAACAGCTCCATTAGGTACTCATTTATATCGCAAGGGAATGCATGCTTTTACACGGATTAGAGTGAGAGGAAGGAGGTGTGCAAGTGGCAGCAAAGAAAAAGAAGAAACAAAACTCAGCTTATGAGGAGAAGCACTGGTAACTGAGAAAAACTCTAGAAAGACAGCTTTCAGCATGACGTCACTGAAGTGTTAAGAACTGAAAACAAAGAAACACCTTGATCCCTACTCTCTTGGGGAGAATATGTCCCAGTATTTTCCTGCCTTTCAAATACACAGGATGACATCAAAAACGTCTAATATGTTGGTGTCATTAGAAAGAATGCTGCTCTCTTCAAAGACAGTAAAATTTTATGTCAGTCAAATCTTAAACAACTAAGTTCCGTGGAGAAAGTCAGATGTTGTGATAACCCTCTGGCAGGGTTCCACTGAAGATTTTGCTCTTGCAGGTTTCAAAAATCTGGTGTATTAAAGCACTTAGTCTTTGATAGAGTTTGGGTACTCAGTGAAAGCTGAGAATCTGCAGGATTCTGCAAGATCACAACTGCAAAGCCAAAGGGCTCCTTCAACGACACACTTGAAAAAGCAGGTTCAGCAGGCTCCAAAGTCTGTATTCAAGATTATTAAAAGATTTTGGCATTATTGGGCTTGAATAATATTAACCTATAGCCATGTTCTCAGCTCTTAGGCAAAACTCATCATTACCGTCTCTGTTCTTCATTTCCAAGGAGCTTCGCCAAGGCAAACACATGGCTGTTGATGGGCTGGACCATGGCAGTTAAAATTTCTGGGCCACTCTCTGACATAGAGTACAAGCTAACACAGTAAAAAACTTCAACACTGGACTCTCGGCTTTGAGCGTCAAGTTAGCTGTTGGAGATGAAGACGGAGGAGTCCCAGGGACACACACTTCTCTAAATTTGCAGAAGGAGCCTGGATTCTCACAAATCTTGCCATCCACCTCTGACATACCATCACTCTGGCACATCAAAACCTTCAAAGAGCAAAATCATCTTTTTTCAAATTCACTCTTTGCTCAGATTCAATGAAAACAGTGTATTTTTTATTTTTTATTATCATAGTTACACAAAATTAACTTAACATATAAAATTGTGCTCATTTCTCAGATAAACATTTCGGTTTGTTTTTCAGATTGTTTCATAGCTAACCACTTTTAAAAATGTTAATATATACATACGCGCAAAAGGATTAAGGAAACTTCCTGGGATTCTACTGTGTTTGCACATAGACATTGCCTTGCAAGGTAAAATATTCATAATTTTCAATGATGTTTTATTGCTGCTACAGTCCTGTTCACACTGCATTACTGAGCAAATAGGCAGCAAAAAAATTATGTCACCAACTATCCAGCAAGAAATGGTTCTTCTGTCTGTGGCTTAAAGACGTGGAGGACTTGTTCAAGCCCAGGGTAAACAAATGTGTTAGGAAGTCAGAGAGACCCCAGAGTCTTTGCTAGGGAAGAAATAACAAAAATAATCTCTTTGTGCATAGAAGGGAAACCAGGGGCCCACACTGTACAACCAGCTCACCATAGACTTTTTGAAGGCATGAGCTTTCCAGTAAAGGCATGAACCAGTTTCCAGACAAGCTTGCCTTCCTCAGCGGCTGGGGATTGACAATACACCTATATTAACAGTGCTGGGAACTGCAAGTGTGATGTGAAATGAAATATTTATGATGTTATTGCAAGTGCTACATACTCATAAACTGCAAATTCTTATAACTTCCTATAACTGGCAAGCCTGTTCTCTTGCTCCACAGAGTACAGCCTCACAAAGTCTATATGCTTCAAGAGCTACAGCTCAAGATCCAGAAAAAAAGGTTTCTGGCCTGGAGATAGATAAAAGCATTTGTAAGATAATGGCAATATTATTTTCTTATGAACTTTATGCTTGCTTGAGAGTTCTAAAAATTAAGTTCCTGTCAGAAAAAAATATAGTCTCTTTCTAATCATGTCCTCTTCATCAGCCCCTGCCTGATGCAGAGAAATTTTAGTAAGGTGATAAGACATTGGGAGATGGCCATTGTCTGAGCCCACAAACTTCTACTGGCAAACAGTAACTGGAGTCTATTGCTGTGATGATTTCTTTAGTATGACAAATGTTCGATGAACCGTTATGTAGTTCATTAAGATCATTATGTAGTTATGTAGTATCATTATGTAGTTCATTAAGATCACCACCTGTCAATCAGGAGATCCCTGGTAACAATCCATGCACCAGGCTGGTAAGAACAAAGAAAGCTGAACAGGGTTTAAGGTCATGTAACTAAACTCCCTCTCCCAGTGATATCAGGACAGGTAGAACAGAATTAACTTCAGTAACATGAAAATACATCACTGAAGAGAATGATCAAATTCACTGGTTACATAGTCAGTGAAAAATCAGCATGTCTCAAAACCGGTAGGTCAGAGCAAGTGAAATCTTCCTTAGCGTGTCACAGCGATCTCCATCCCACCTTGTCAAGCCCCTGCCCTACAGGTTTGATATTCACATACATCCATCAAGGATTTTATTCCTATTGCAGTTGGGTCAGAGTCAAACAATTCAGATTGTCACTGAATTTCAATCTTTTCCTCTAAACTCCAGGATGTGAAGACATGGGTCACATATGTTTCTGACCAGTAACAACTCAGCCAGGCCTTGGACATCATCAGGAAAGCACTCAGTATCCTGATATGTTGGCTTCGTGATCAGCGGGGTTTCAGTAGCAGAGGAGAGGGCTACAGGAGTACCTTCTGTGAGAAGCTTCTAGAAGTTCCCACAGCTCCAAATCAGACCCGCCTCTCACCAAGACAAGCCCATCAGCAACAGTGGAAGTACGTCTACAATGACATATGTAAGAGGGGAGAATCCTCCTGGACAACTTCTTTTGTTCTGCAGAGGAGTGAGATGTGAGAAGAACAACCACATGGACACCAAAGTCAGTGAGGAAGTGTGGGGGGAGGTGTTCTGGAGCAGTAATTTCCCTGCAGCCTGTAGTGAGATGGCAGGCTGTCCCCCTGCAGCCCATGGAGGTTAGCAGCCAAGCAGATATCCACCTACAGCCTATGGAGAACCCCAGGCCAGATGCTTGAAGGAGGCTGTGTCCCTTTAGGAAGCCTGCACTGAAGCAGGCTCCTGGCAGGACCTGTGGACCCATGGACAGAGGAGCACATGCTGGAGCAGGTTTGCTGGCAGGACTTGTGACCCCGTGGGGGACAAGCGCTAGAGCAGTCTGTCTGAAGGGCTGCACCCCATGGAAGGGACCCATACTGGAGCAGAACTGCGGCCCATAGGAAGGACTTACACTGGAGAAATTGTGGACGACTGTCTCCCATGGGAGGGACCCCATGCTGGTGCAGAGGAGGGCTGTAAGGAGTCCTCTCTCTGAGGAGGAAAGAGCAGCAGAAACAACATGGGAGGTCCTGACTACAACCCCCATTCCCTGTCCCTTTGCACCACTGGTGGGGAAGCGTTTTTAAGATATGGTTGCATGTCTTGTTACTCTACTTGTTCTACTGGTTGCATTTCTCCTTATTCTATTATTCTCATTATTCTTCTCTGACTTGATTTGTAAAATTGATGGTGGTTTTGTCCTTTAAATTAAAATGATGGGGTTTTTTTCCCCAAAACAAGTCTAGGGGTTTTTTGCCCATGACCTAATTGGTGAGTGAGCCCTCCCTGTCCTTTGTCTCAAGCCTCGAGCTTTTTGTTGTATTTTCCCCTCCCCATCCCATTGGAGGGGAGTAGGTGAGCGAGTGGCTGTGTGGTTCTTTGTTGCCAATTGGGTGGGCAACAACTGACAGAGAAAAAATTTCTACACTGTGGCTACCAAAAGCAGTGAGGACAGCTGCTCCAGTCCCATTCCCTTTGCCTGAGTGCGTGGTGGCCCTAACCTGCCACTGGTTCTTCTGGAGCTGCACTCAGGTGCTGTGTTTCAACAGGAATGCTCAGCTCATACCTATTAGACTCAACTGGTTACAGAGAAAGTGCCAGGGAATAAAATTTCAAATTCAATTCCCAGTTCTGTACCTATTTCAGAGCTCTGTTTCACAGATAAACCGACTGGGAGACAGGGAAAGGATTTTCTGTTGAAGTCAGGTTCACATAGGCACTGGAGATACACTGTGTTCTTTCCCACAGGCTCTGACATACTTTTTTTGCCAGAGCTGATTGCATTCACCAGCACTTGTCTATTGCAAGA
>NW_010388806.1:25051-94301 GCF_000710305.1 Buceros rhinoceros silvestris | reverse complement strand
TCAGCAGCAGGATCGTTTTAGTCCTCCTATTTACTGACTACAACTAAAGACAGATAAACTTTCCAAATATACCAATGCTTGCAGCATAATTAGCCTGAATCTGGTTTTCTACTGTCAGTTTACCACAGTGGGCTTCATCGTGACAGATAAAGGATAAAGCAATTTTTTTTTTTAAGGACTCACCATTGCTGGGTAACAAACAGAATTTTTGCTACTGAGACTAGCACTAGCACTCCGTAGATGAAAGAGGAAATGTCACTTGTGCTCAGTCACATCAAGGGGCCTAAAAGGAGAGGCAGGACCAGGAGCTACTCTAGAAACCCCATCGTCCACCCAAATATGTGATGCCTGTAAAGTCTAAGACTGTAGAAAGTATCCTAAAATCTAATCTCTGCCAGTGAAAAAAATTATTTCCAACCGCAACAATTTATTCATCGCAGTAATTTGCCTCATCAGATGCCATGCAACAGGTGGAAATAGGTCAGGGCTCAGAAGAAAAGCTCTCAGTAAATAACCAAAGTATTTTAAAGTGAAAAAGCCCACAGTGAGTTGTTTTTCTCTCTCTCCTTCCCCAATCCTGTTTATTATGAGTTGGGCTCACAGGTCGTATCCCCAGAAAGACTTGAAAAAAACCTTTCGTTATGATCTCTTCTCAAATCACAGTGAATTCCCTCAGCATAATGCCTGGGGTTTTTTTCATTTCTTTCTAAATAAAAAAAATTTCAGAACTGGAGGGCAGCTTGCTTTGTTTCTACATAACTGAGAAGTTGGGATTTATTTGATGTGACCTCCGAATGAAGTGTAGAGGGAAAACAGGATACTGTATCTGGCAGCAAGTATGTGGCAATCATGCAAAGTAAACTTCTGATATGTCTGTAATCTCTTTGTTGGCTTATCCCTGACTCAATTTAAAGTTCTGGAAAAAGCTATCAAACCTCTTCATGTGAAGTGTGAGATGGTACTTATTAGTCATGGCAATTTGCTTCTCAGGGCATGCCGTCAGCCAGAGAGCACAGTGTACTGAGAGAAACAAACCTGGAGGAGCAAGGCCTGAGTCGCTTAGTTCTCCTTAGAGTTACCAGTGAGAAGAGAGCTCCAGGTAGCGTAACTCACAGAAGTTAGGCATATGAAGGAAAACCTGAGGGTAAGATTTACTTACAAACTTCCGGGGTTTGGCTTTTGTTGAACTTTTTGGCTTTTGACAATCTTTTTGTCCATTGTTTTCCTCAGCCCCTAGTACACAATCAAAAGCATTTGCCTTAATCCCATTAAATCAGAGGGATGGAAAGGGTAGTTGCACATTGTTAAGGTGATGTATTTCTAAAAGGGTGCAGCTAGAACACCAAAGGTACTTCCAATCTCTCTGCCAGGGATCATTTTTCTTGCATTGTTTTCTTATTCCTTTTTTAGTTCTCAGATGAGAAGACACTATTTGCTGAGAAAAATGGACTCATCTATACCTATTTATATTTTCAAAAGTCACATGTTGTCCACTCTGTTCCTTCTGGGCAGGGGTGCTCCAGATACTTACACATCCCATTAGTCTTTGGTGGAGGTGACACAAGGGTAGGATATTTGTCAGGCACCTAGAAGCACTACATGGGGCACATGGGGCTTGAAGGAAGCAGCAGGATGAACTAGGACTTCCCTCCTCACCCGAGCATCCTGAGCCTCACCTAAAACCCACATGAAGTGCAGGGCAGCCACCATGCATTAGTTTGGACTTGCCAGGACTGTATAAGATGGGAAAAGCAAACGGGACTCTATCTGTCAGTAGCAGCCCTTGTGTCCCACTCTGCTGGTTTGCTTGGGGGCAGAGGAGGGGAGTCAGGAAGGAATTTGTGAGTAAAAGGGGAAGCGATGGGGTGGAGACAGAGAGGAGGAAGGAGCCCACAGCAGGGAATATCAAAATGAGTACAAGAGAGCTGCGCAGCAACAGCTGAAAGAAAAGACCAGACAAGCAAAAACTCTCTCCCACCTTCAGGCGAGCTCGAGGGAGCCATGGCCACCACCAGCTTTTCCCTCAGCAGAGGCTGTGCAGAGTTCAATCCCCTTGCTGCTCCTCAGGAGCAGCCAACGTAAGCCCTTTCCTGTGCCTCCCCTCACTCAGAAGTTCCCCATGCCCTGCTCTCCCCTCTCAGCCATGGTGTTGGAATGTTCAGTGTTCAACTGCCAACAGCCAACTGCCAATGACCAACTGCCAACTGTCAGCCCCTCACCTCCCCAACAGCATCTCTCCACTTTGGCTTTTCCAGCCTTCCCCTACGTCACCCCCAGGACAGGCCCTGGCAGGGCAAGCGGCAGCCTCCCAGCAGCAAGCTTGCAATGCTCAGGCACCTTCTGCAGCCCTCTGGGGAGTAACCCACACATCTTTAGCCACAGGCTGGAACCTCGTGCAGCAGCATCTCTGCCCTGGGGTAGGACGGAATGACCTCTTCTGTGGGGCAGGAGTGTCAAGGCAGGGTTTAGTGAAATGTGAAGTGGTGGTTTTGCAATGGAAATTTGAGATAGCTTGAAAACAGCTCTGTTTTCTTCACTGCCCAGGTCGGGGCAGTGCACTGCCAGCTCTGGTGGCTGGTATATTGCTAGCAACACCGCCCTGCTCACACTGTCAAAAATAACCAAGGACAGAGTCAGGTTTTTCTTTTTTCGAACTCCTTTATGACTCAAATAAAATCAGGGTGAAACACCTGGTATTTCAGGGTGTCCTTTGTAGGGGAAAGTAAGGTAAAACTGCTAACCATGAGGGTGACTTATGCTGGCTTAGCAAGATGCTTGCTTCTCACCCACCAGCAGGCCCTCCAACACCAACCGATTTACCAGGACGGGCTGCAACAACTCAGTGCCTTGGAAGGCATCCATCTTACTGTGCATCAACCCATTTTAGGATGAAAAAAATGCAAAATCAAACTTGATAGAGATTTTGGTTTTCACAGTTTAAAATTATTTCTTGAAAAAAGCAGAAAATTGCAAGGTTTCATTTAGGTTTGTTGACCACTTTTTTAGTGTACTCCCTTTTTTCCTTTAAAGGACAGACAAATATTTTTGAAACAACAGCTCACTTATTTGGAAAATAAAGGAAGAGGCACTGAGAAATTTTTAGTTAAATGGAAAAAATATTTCTGGCAAATTTTAAGGAAAACTCTTCCAAATGTTGTCCACTCTTTAAAGTGAATTCCTTTAGCTAATTTACTTAATTTTTTCCTAAGCTATGAGGCAAGCTGCAGAAACAGATGGACCAAGGTTTATACTTGACTGTAACTAGCATCTCCCTGTAAATTCTTAACCCTCTGTTCCTGCTTCTCCTTCCTTTTCCTCAGTTAAAATGGTGCTGAATGTCAGGCTAAATTCAGGACTCTGCTGAGAAAGTGACCACAGCCTATAGAGGAGCTAGTAAGGTGAACAACCAGCAGCTCTCTTACGCAGTTCCTGGCATAAGTACGAGAGGCAGGGCAAGACGAAGCAGATTATGGCTAGGAGAGCGATGCAGCACAGACGCCAGTCCTCCCAAACTCTGGAGTAGTCCATGAACAAAACTTTGCTACCATCTGGGGAGTAGCCCCTTGGGTATCCTTATATTGAGGACCACATAAAGTTTGATGATAAAGGAATCATAGTGGCACAAATCCAGTTTGCGTTCCCCTCTATCTAGCTGTTCCTTCTCTGCCGTTTTCTAGGAGGCACAGCAGAGAGCCAGCCCCAGCATGCCTATCTTCCAAAGTGCCTGTAGAGATATTCCACTACCTCAGTAAGCTCTAACCTCCTTAGCAGCCCAACAAACAACAAATAAATGCTATGATGGCTCACTCCAGACGTCTTTGTTTAAGAAGGAAAGAGGCTTCGTTCTCTTGTGTGACTTCCCTGTCCCACTGATGTCTCACCACATTTTTGTTCTTCCTGACAGAAAAAAATCACTGACCCGTCTGTCAATGCCATCTCTGCTTCAGTGAGCTGCTTTACGCATTTGTTCACAGAGAGCTGAATAATGGACCAGTGCCAAAGTCCTAATCAAGAGAAAACTACTAGTAGTTACAGCTCCTCAGCATTATACATGTTTCTGAGTGGGACTGATTAAGACTGTTGTTTGGAACAGGGGAACTGTGCCAGAGGTGCCACATCCCATAAACTAATTTAAGCTGAGGTAATGTATGTGCCAACGTAGAGCAATATGACTGCTAGCTCAATAAATTTGGTAAGCAAACACATGGAAGAAACAAGACCATCAACATTTTCAAGCATTTAATCCAGCTAAGGTGGAGTTGCACAACTGAGGGGACCCTTTCAGAAGTCTCAGTTTATACATGGTTTAGTAAAACACTGAAAACTTTGCATTTTATTTATCTTTTTAAGAGGAAAAACTATATCTGAGAAAAAAAAAATTGGTGTCCACACTTAGTTTAGCTAGACAGGAAGAATGGTCTAGTTCTCAAAGTATAGCCCCCCAGGGCCCACTACGGACTCCTGAGTTTTAATACAATCCCTCTGCAAACCCTGTAGTGCTCCACAGAAAAGTCATTTACTTCTAGTCCAGACAGTGAACTTTGTATGCTGCTGAGCAGATTAGTCATACAAGTGTATTCCTTTCTGTGGGACTACTCATGTGAGTAAGATATCAATGGGGAGGTGGGGAGAAAATCTGTCCTTCTGTGTGGAGTCACACAGAGGGAGAAAAAGCTACTACAAATTTTAATTGGTCTGGCCTCCTTGGAGGAAAAGTTGTCTACAATGACACTAGAAGAAATAGTAAGAAAATCAAGAGACCTTCCTGACTGGAAAATCTGTTAATCTGAACAGTAGTCTGTTAAGTAACAGCAGCTTTATTGACTGTTTCAAATACAATTAAACTGGACTAAGGAATCTCAAATGCAGGGAATCAAATAAACTCGTCTCATCAGGGACCCTGAGTAACTGAGTCAGTAAGGATCTTCTGTTTGCGGTACCCATCACGTCTTATAGCGAGTGAGAGAAGAGCACGCTTGCTGGCACTGCAGCCAGAGAAATGAACCCAACCAAAAGCCACCTAGAAATGTAATTTCTCTTTTGAACCAGAACTGGAGTGTTGTTTTGGAGCCTTTGAAACCTCACCTGAAACTAAACCCTCTCAAAATTCACTTTACTTTAGTTAATGAGCAAGAGGTGGTAATATTTTCTGTGCCTGAAGCTCTATTCCAATGGATCTTTTCCAGCAACTGACTATTGTGAATCAGTTCTGAGTTACCAATGTGATTAATAAACCGTTAGTGGCCTGAACTGAAAGTGAGCAGAACAATTTCAGTCCCAGATAAACCCTAACTGGAACAGAGGTAGAAAAACAGCTTGCCTGACCCCCTGATGTGACACATCCTTGCTGATGCTGCAATTACCTAATCACATGGACTTACCTGAGGGGAAATTTGTTCTGAAGCAATCTTTCTTTAGAAAACCTTGGTTTTTTCACCATGTTAGCTTTCTGTCACTGCCAGTAGATTTCCTGCGTCTTCACTACTTGCCTTTGTCCCACAGGGTCCCAAAATACTAATTGGACTTCCTGAGCCCACGGAGATACTGGTTTCTTCTTCTGTCAGAAAACTAAGATGCCATACAACAAGTCCAAACCAGAGCTGGAAGCAGGATGTGGGAATCCTGCTGCCAATCCAGTTCCGTGCCCTACTCTATCTGTGCAGTTCAGTAAGACACTGGTGCTCTAGGTACTTGCAAAAGACCTGCTTTGCTCTATAAAGAGCACAACAGGCAGGTTCTGAGTAATTTGGCCCTCGAGACCGCTGTCTTCAAGAGCACATCTTCCTCAGCCAGGCAACAGCTGTATTTAGTGCCAGTGAGCATGTCCAAGTGAGGTTCAATTCTTTCTTCTTCTTCTTTTTTGTATTTCCCCCCAAATTAGCAACATTAAGTAGATTCTCTGGATTATAATTTACAGTAGTGGAGACCTGAGCTGGGCTGCAAAAATTTATTTAGACAGGAAAGTGTATGACTGAAACACTGCATGGCTCAGCATCCCAGGGGGAGTTATAGCTTGCATGAGACTGATACTGTGTGGAAGTACTACGCTTTGATTACGACACTTGAGTGACTCATAACCAGAATATTTTCTGAAAATCTTTTTATCCTCATACAGAGATTGGGGAGAGGAACATGTGAAGGTGAACCCAGTGAGTGAATACATTGCCTTGTGCTGCAGAGAATAAAGCTTTTAGCTCACTTGGAATTTACTGAAATTTCAGTATACTGGAGGTCCTGTATCGTAGTGTATTCATTCTTTCCATATCAGAAAGGCCTCCTTCTGAGCAGGGCTTAGTCCATTTTCCTTCTGGAAATATTCCCCTTTCTTCTTGTTTCAGGGAAAGAAAAGAAAACCTCAATGAATTCCAAGGACTTGGTGTCATTGATGATGTTGTATTATCCAGAACCAAAGAGCTTAATAGCATTTACACTAAAGCCTTTTGCGCTGCTCAAGCAGAAAATTTTACTGTCTCCTGCTCTCATATTCCTGCACTCTGACATTGTCAAGCTTGAAAGTGCCTCAGAGTTAATAAAGATGAGGCTTGCAGTTTTTACAAGCACGTATATGAAGGATGGCGCAGAAGTCTGAAGCTCAGGTTCAGACTCTTTCTCTAGAGAGTTATGTTTGCACTGCACAGATACCAAAACTAGTTGAGAAGCAGTTTAGCTTGGAAATCCACTTGGGCTAACTGACCTCGCTGAGAAGATGAGATTCCTTCCTACACAGGACTGAGGTTACTTACAGCTGGCTCACATCTTCCTCCAACATACTATCCCTAAGGCATGCTTGTACATTATGTGGCAGGAATTATATTGCTTTATCCAGTGCAAACTCAGTTGGGGCATGAGGGAGCTAATATGCTATAAATACTGTCATAGAAAGTTCACACAGTCATCCAGCATATCCAGATGCACCATGTAACTAACAAGTTACGGGAGGCTGAGAGTTGTAACTGGAAAGTCAGTTCCTGGACAGCCTGAAGAACAGGTCTGTGCTTAACACGCAGAAGTGTTGTTAGGCCTGCTTGGAATTTGTAGAGGAAAACAAGTTAAAGAAGAGGGCAACAATTGTACGTGTTGTGCAGCACTTGGCTGCACTGTCAGTGAAAGGAAAAACAGACTCAAGTTCATAAGCACTTCACTGATCCTTCACTTTGTTTTGCCTTACCTCACCCTAACACCTTTCAAATTGTCTTATTAACATAAACCACTCGTTGCATTACACAGACTTTTAGTATTTGCAGCAGCTTTAGGGAGGAGTGATAGTCACACAATGGCATCTGCAGCTGATTTACATTTATTTATCCAACAGTGTTTTCAAGTCTCTTGCCCAAAATGAAAACAGCCACCCTCTCAGGGATCGCAGTGTCAAAAGAATGCACACATGCAAGGCTGTCTGAAATTTTAATTGCAGAAAGGTCAGGAAGTTCAGACTGAAGGTTCCCAGAGCAGCTCTAACCCCTTTCCTCTGTGTGTATCCTGTGGTTACAATAGGGTCTTTCATTACATAATCATGCAGAGTAGGCAGTTCAGCCTCCTGTTCAACATGTAAAACCATCTTATATGCTGCAAAGGATTTCCACTCCTTTTCTGTCATCTCAAAAGAACTTCTCTACTACATCTTTGGATCCTTAGGAGTGCTAATCATGACTGAAAACCCCTACAGATCTAGCTACAGGGGAGTCTGTGTGTCTAAGGAAGGACATAAATTCAACAAGGTGCTAAGTACATTCATACCTTGAAGAACACTGCTAGACTCACTGATTAATGCACTGGCTTCAATTTAGGTGCATGTTTGAACAGTGCCCAGGGGAATTATGGTACTCAGAACATGGAAAAAAATTCTCCTAATTGTTGCTACAATAAAGTAGGTTGTTGTGAATCACTTTTCATGATGACAAAAAGCCCTAAACAACTATTTTAAGATGGATTTGATGAGTTCACAAGCAGTGTTAGAAAAACTAGGGGAAAACAACAGCAAAAGACTACATGTAGAGAGTCTGCAGACCTTCCCCAGCCCTGGGGTCCTCTTTTCTGCTACAGTGATGTGGTTTACACATCAGAGATTCAGTTCTGTATCAGCAGTTCAGGTGTTCCTGCCGTCTTTCAGCAATCCTGGATCAGCTGCCAGAGCTGATGTTCTGCAAGGTGTTTCAAAAGCTCTCAGAAAAGATGTGAATCATTTTATGTGGGCCACCAACTAAAGCAAGCCTTTGCAGAGAGCTTCGGTGGGTCTGACTCCTTCCCCTGGTGTGCATGGAGTGTACAGGATGCTTATATGAAGGCCTGGGTGTGAAAAAGATGCTTCCTATTTTTCCACATGGTTTATGCATGTACTCATTTGGCAAAGAAGAAAATTAAGAGATTGTCCTCTGTACCAGCTTAAAATATTCCTGAAAGGCCAGAACATTAAAAAATAAACAAACAAAACCACAACAAAACTCAATACTCTCCATATCAGTAAGTCTTTTCAGATGGTGATAATGTAAAGTGTGAAATGTCTTATTTTCTTACTACAGTTATTAGTTCTGTTATAGCAGAGACTGCAAGCTGCAACTAAGCTGTCGTATTCTCTTAAAAGCTGCTAAATTCTCTACACAGACGAAGAAAGGAGAATATTTTCTAAAAATCTTATTATCCTCACACAGAGATTGGAGAGAGGAACTACTTGTTAGTGGTTCTAAAATATACATAGATAAGGCAAGTGTTAGAAGTTTTATAGATGGGAAAACAAGGTGTGAGGAGGGCGAAGTAGTTTCTTTCAGGTTACACAAAGGCTGAGCTGGAACTGACACACGGATTTCCCGAGTGTACCCTCGCTGTCAAGTAACTTCCTTCCCAGCCAGTAAGGGAATACCTGTCCATCTGTGCTGTGTATGGGTCCGATTACCCCTCATGTTCTTTCAGGAGTGAGCCAAATGGGTCTCTGCAAGAGCAAATCTGGGTACTACTAACAGGACAGTTCATTCTACAGTCCACTCCAGACAGCTGGTATAGACATAAACTGTAGGTACAAACCACATCAAACAAACCACAACCTTACAGCATGGTCTCAGCATGCTTTGCACATTTGAAGTAACTCTCATGCTACATTCACTGGATGTGATTTATACCACTGAATTCATCTGATTAAAACATCATCCCTGTGAGCTGCAAAACAATCCTTGTTGTTGCAGGCATTTTGAACGGAAGGAAAAAATATATCGAAGTGTTGCCTGTCTAGTGCTAAATACATGATGTGTGTGGGAGGTGAAGTGGTATTCAGTGTGCACATTGCCAGCCTTTCCTAGAGCAGGTTAACCTTGAGGAGCACGGCTATAAGGCACACTGTACTACATGGTCTGGGAAAGGCGCATTTGGCGATACAGGTGTATTGACTTGATAAAGTGGAAGACTGAAAAAGCAGGGGAAAACCAAATCATGTATTTTCACTAAATAGATCGACTGTTATGTTAAAACTAATCGTGAATCATTGTAGGGACAGGAATTGAGAGATAAGCTACCTCATCCCAACCTGGATACACCATCAACTTTGATGCAAATCTCCGCTGACTTTGAGTGGAACTAACACATTTTGATCCAGATTCAGATTTTGCACCTTCTCCTTTACATCCAAGTGTAGATTGTGCTTTGATCAAGCATGCAGCGTAAATGCAATCATCATCATCATGGCTTGGCTTCACGAATGAAGATTTGGGAAGGGTTTTCCCCACGCTTACTGCAACTTGCAAATGTGAGTGCACCCTTCGGGCCTGCGCAGTGGATTTTTTACGTGAGGCACAGCGTGAGCGGAACTGAGATACTAAATGCAATACAATAGCTGTTAAAGTCAGTCAGGATCGAACTGCAAACACTCCCACTTACTCTCCAAGCTATGGGGTATTCAGTTTCTAGCTTTATCTCCACATCTCTGAACGTTATATTATCTTGTCCTCAGAGATGTTCCTGCACAAATGGAAATAAGCTATGCTGAGTCAGAAGTAGAGTTAGTCTCCTAGGGAACGATGTGCTAATTCTACAATACACTATAGCTCAAGCACTAAAGCAGGATTAACTTATAGTATCTGCTGAGTAAAAAAGGACCAGATTTTATATTGCACAAAACAAGTAACACAAAACAAGTAACAAGACACCAGCCAGTCGTTTAAGCAAGTGCTGCCTCTAAGTCTCCAGGAAACCTTCCATAATGGCACTGCTGTAGCAAAACAAATGAAAATATATTCAGTCTTCCCAGCCTAGTCACTGACACTATGGTCACAAGAACTGTTGGGCACATCCCTTATCTTCAGAATTCCTTGCAACGTTTTCAACATCTAAGCACTGCATCATGAAGAATTTGTAGGCAGATCTCAGGAAGAATCAGGATTTATGACTTGCATATAACAATGTGTTTCTGCCCAAAACAGCATGCGCATAATCCTAGCCCAGCACCTTTGCAAGATCTCATAACTAGAAATCAATGTCAAGCCAAATTTAGGTTAAATATAGTATGCAAAAAATGAATATGAGAGATGTCAACCTGTTGAATAGTGACTGGATGTAAAATAGGCTCTCCTTTGCTTGAAGATTTTGAGCCAGGAGGTTTTTCTCAAAGGTAAGTGATAGCTGAGAGAGAGTTAAGGATTTGAAGAAATTATTGTGAAATCTTAGGCCACATAGAATGGAAAACAAGTAATGATCATAGCTTTTTCTCTGGATAACATCTATTCTTATCTATATAGCAACTCACTGGTTGTGCAGAATCCTAAGAGACTCTGTCTACAAAGGTCTGCAAAAATCCAGACAGGCCCACAAAAATATTGTATATAATAATGAGACAGGTATTTATGTGTGCAGGGGATTGGGGAAAAGTGATTAATTTTTACCTGTTTAATGATATTTTATTCCCTGACTCACGCCAACAGGCCACTTAGGTACTCCAGAAAAGCCATCAAATATGATTAACATCTGTTATAATAGAAATTAGCTTTCTTCCCAGGAGAAGAGGGAGAGAAAGAGAAATCCAGTGAGTGCTGGTAGAACTGGCTCTTGGTTGAATTACTCACATATGACGTAATGCACCTTGGCTCTTCCTTCCGGCTTGAGAGTGGCTCAAACTGCTGCTCCTGCCTGCAAATAGTCAGAGCAGGCACCATACAGACGTACGTGAACTCATACCCTGGGAGAGGTTGTGGCTGAGGTCAGGGCAGTGCTATGGACTCCTCTGCCGTGTCTCCCTGTTAATCATGGTAAACCGGTGTTGATCACAGCTGTGGAACTGCAGTCAGGTCCAGATTACAATTCAGATAAGGTGCAACCCTATCGACTTTTTCTTGTCTTTCCCCTCCCAAGCAATTTAAAAATATTAGATAAATTCCAAAAGTCAAAACTTTAGCTGAAAAATGTAGCATACACTTTGTAAGGCAGGGGCCCGCATTGCCTTGGCCGGGGGCCTTCTGTAACATATCCCATGTTTAGTCACATGAATCTTCCAGGGGCCTGTGGCTAAATCCAGAAGAATTCAGGGGGAATTTTCCCAGTGTTTACGTGAGGACAAGAATTCACACCTGAAAAACTAAGTGATTGGTAAGTGCATTGCTTTAAGGCTTTGTTTAGCACTAGTTTGCTTCCCATATGCTTCTTCCCCATTACGAAAGATGCACAGGAACAGTGTAAACCTATCTGACTCAAAACTACTTTTACAAATAGCTTTAGGATTCAGTTGTCCATAGGTCACACAGTCTGCCTCGCTGCAAAATGTGCTGCAGTTGGAACTGTTAGTGCTTGTCGTTACACGTGGGTCACTCCAAAAGTAACGCCTCCTCTTTATTTCCTTGGAAACTCCAACAGACACGTAGAGCACAATAACACTATTTGATAGAGCAAATTCTCAGCTACAAAACACTCTTTTTCGACACAGTCACCACAACACAGCTGTGCATTTTCACCAGCGATGAACAAGACCCTGCCTGCCGCTCTCGTTTAAAAATCTGCACCAGGACCACCCACTGTCACTGTCACCACTGCTGACACACGCCACCCACCCCCTCACTGTGCCGACACCTGCGGCTTGGTCTCCGTAAATGTTCAGCAGCATCAATGAATGTCTGTGGGTGCAGTTTTTTCCGCATGGAGGAATTCAGTTACACACCTTTGCTTCACACACACTGCCATGTCAGAGGCCATTGTTGTCAGACTGCCCCTCTGCTGCCGTCTGTCACATGGCAACAAAATTTAACGGAACATTGGTGGGAAGGTTCGACTCTACTGCCACACCACCAACACCCGCCTCTCATGTTGTGGGCTGACGTAGTAAAATAGGAGGCGTTACTTTTGGAGTGGCCCTCGTACAACTGTCTACTGGAACCAGAGGGAGCAAAAAACAGTTGAAGAGACTAAGGACTAACCAAGTTTTTTTTTTTTTATCAGAGGTTTGAGCTACTGACTGACAGGTGAAAGGCTCCGTATGTTAGTACTAAATCCCTCTCATCACTCCTCCCCTTTGACAAAATGCTCCTGTAACCTATTTTTTATGGTGTTTCTGAAATTAGCTGGATGGACCTCATGTGTATCAAACACAGCATAGTTAAGGGATTTTGCTGCAGGAAACTTTCATCACATTGGCCTTTGGCAAAGTGAACAGTGCTGAGAAGTCTGCTCTGGAATTAGTCTCTTCAGACAATAAAGATAACATACTGTCAGAAACTAGAAGCTCTGAATGAACAAATAGAAGAGAAGCAAGCCGCTGAGGCTGGATAACAGATGCGCTGAAAGTCCCGATGGGACCGAAGAACAGCATGGATGAACTGCAGATTAAAAGATGGGCTTCTCTTATGCATAACAAGTTCTGTGATGGGTGACTAGAAGATAGTAAGTGTTGCATTCACTGCTCATTTCCTAAGAAGACTTTAAAAGGAATGTTTATTACATCAGAATGTCAAATGATGTACTAGACATTATAGAAGTGTAATATGAATCAATGGCACATGCTGGGCTATTCACCTCCAAAAAAGCCACATAGGACATTCCAGAGTTATGTTATAAATGCTACTAGGTGCAGAAGGTTTCCACACAGAGGGAGAGAGAGGCTGTTGAGGTCAGCATAAAGATGCTTAAGAAAAATCAGCAGATGATCCAAGAACATTGACCATTACTGAATGTTGGAACCCTGCCACTGAGGCTGTGCAAATCTGTAGCATGGGCTTTGATACCATGCACCTAATCCTAATTCTGTGTCATACACACTGGAAATTTCGTAGGGGAAAAAAACCACCACAGAGGGCAGAGAGTTTGATTGACAGAAAATGCTACGAAGTATATTGTGCTGGGTGTAACTAATTTTTTACTAGCGGAGGGAAAGGTGGAAGTACATAATTCCAATCGATAGCCCATTATTTAGTATTTACTACTGAGGCTGTATCACTTTTCCTGAAGGAATTAATAGTGGTTATATATGGATATAAAATATATGAATAGGTTTAACTAACCCCATGTGGCAATTCTTATATTTTTGGAAATAAAAAATAACTTACAGAAGATCAAATAAAGTATAACAAATGATGAGAGAAGTACGCATGTCAAGTGATTTCATAGATTATTTTGCAAGAATTAAAATAAGCTAGTTTAAGACATCATAATAATTGCTGAAATCAGGTAGGTCAAATTCTGCACTCAGTTACATCAGTTTTTCCTTTATTGTTTTCTTTTGGTTGCTTTCTCCTGTGGTACAGGCATGACTGAACAGAAAATAAACCCAACCAGTGAAACTCGCATCTTGTCATACTTCTCAGTAAATGTTTTATAAACTTTACCAGCAAAACAGAAAGGAAGAATCACTGCAAGATGCATTCTACGAGGGAAAATGAAGTCTCTTTAGGAACAGTTCACTGACAGCAGTGGAAACAATTCAGCTCTAGTTCAAATGGTAATCCTTATTATAAAATAAAACAGTGTTCTACCACCCAAATGCAGTTGAACGGAACTGTTACATAGTACACTGTATCATCACCAGATGGTTTGTGTAAGCCTATCTACAGCAACAGCCCTGAATGTTGTGGTCCAAATTACCTCATTTGTTACACGTGTGCAATGGTTTTTAGGGCTGTAAGTTGGAGAGATTTGACCCCAAATAAGCTAAACCTGATGACTTGATCATTTTGCCTTCTTCTGCACAAAACAAATTTGCTCTCTGCAAAGCAGCTGCCTTTCAAAAGCCTGCACAGCTTAGGAGACCATACAGTAGTCTAATTCCTCGCCAGTGAAGTCAGGCTGTAACCATGGCAGCTGTGAGTGTAAATCTCCGCTGTATGAGAAGGTCCAGGCTGATAAAGCAGATTGTTTTACAAGTATATATGTGCCTGTGTATACATAAAGAAAGGGTATGGCTTAGGATGGGAGTGAGGGAGAACCGAACCACCCACCGAAAACTTCAACAGAGCAACTCTGGGTAAGCTGCCAGCTGGCTCCTAGCACCGCAGGCACCCAGGAGGACACTGCTGACGGTAGGCTGAGGAGGACCATCAGAGGACAAGGAGGCAGACAGCATGGGAAGGGATAATCCGGTAAAGGAACTTCACCCAGTGCAGGCTGGTTTTGGCATAATACAGTGATGTTGTCCCTCAGGGCAAAAACCACTAATTCCAGCCTAACCTCAGTCTGAACAGTACATTTGTTGCACAGAGAAAAGCACAGAAGACAGCTTTTTTGCTCCAGTGACTGGGGCCCAGGAGCTGGCAGCATACGTATCTACAGAGATGGGGAAAGGGACAGTTTCCCTTTAATCATTCTGATTCTGGCACAGGTCAATCTTTTCTCCATTCTTTTCCAGGGGAATTGGAGTCTTCGGTCCTTCCTTTCATTAAAGTAAATGGATGTATGATTGATGATCCTGGAGCCTGATATCTCCCACGTGTTCAAAGATTAGCTATAGCAGTGGCTACTGCCAGCACAGCATATGCTGATGTGTCACAACCCTAATCACCAGGCTCCTTTTTAAGGGCGAGAAGCCCATTTCCACAGCCCAGTCAGCCGCTGGCCTCTTTAATGCTGTCAAGAAGCAAGCACAGGGGTGGTGATGTAAAGAGGAGTACTTATCTGCCAGGAATCAGGCTGTGGCCCACCTCATCTCAGTGAGGCTGTTGAGTGACTAGGGATCAGCAGCACAGTGATTTACATAATGGCAGGTGCAACGGAGTAATCAAAACCCTTCCTCTTACCATCTAGGCACACTGGTACACTTTGAGAATGGGCAGTTCCTCCAAGGGTTACGTCTGTTTTGGAGAGAGTGCTGAATTGAATATGAACAGAAAAGCGTTTTGATATTTTTTAATTTCAGACCACACAGGAACAATTATTATGATGATTTCACTGAAGCTGAGCCAGGATGAGCAAACACTGATTTTTTTCTTATTCAGAATAACGGATCAGAACGTGACATCTTCACCAGGGACCTTCCTGCATGAGAACAACTTGTTTCTAGCATGGTCTGGACTTCACAACTTTAGTGATTCATCAGCTTTCCCATCTGTCCCGGGACGCATGACTTGCTCAAACGTGCAGTGCAATGCTGCTTTGCTCTGCAGATCTTTGCAGCAGACTGTTCACCACAGCAACGTTTCCACCTGCCTAAACTGATGCTCCTTGCCAGAGAAACTTGTGCATTTTTTTTATTCCTGCATGTGAAAAGTCCCATGAGACTGCTGAGACCCCTCTGTGTCTGATCTTTCCAACCCAAGCACCTGGATACACCTCTGAGTGCCGCTTAGAACCCAGATGCACAGATGTATGTTCATGCACTGTACAGGCACAGGTTAATCAGGGAAGGCAAAAAAGCCTCTAGTTCTTCCACCACTGGTGAGACCGATTTTCCCTTCCCTGCCAAAATACTGTACTACCCACTGTTGTGCTACAGCTTCACTCCATTTTTTTCTGCTCAACAAGGCAGATTCAGGAAGGCAGAGAGAAACACTCATACAGTAGTGCCAGAAATGCAAGTAGCACTGCAGCCCTAGCAGAGAACCAAAGTAACAAATTCTTCCCTATCTCAAATCTCAGCATCTAAACACATCCTCACTGCAACTGCTCACTGAAAGCTCCTGGTAATGGCAGTGCGAGATAACATCTCTGTAAATGTCATACTATTTTGTCACATATTGCATCATCCTCATCCTGAGGTCCAGACCTGCCCCAGCGTAGCCACACACCTTCCTGGATTTGCCTTTGTCCATCCATATAGACTTAACTTCTGATGATGAAGAGGACAGTCCGAAAACTATAGGACCACAGTAAACCACAGAATGGAATCGCCTAGCTGCCTCAGACTAGAATTATCCTTAGATTCCATATTTGCTCAGACTGTGCCTTCCGTATGGCAGGAGATGCTGCAGTAACCAGTGAGCCACACTGTGAGGTCACCGGAAACCCCAGAGTTTTACACTGGCATGAACATGAGCTCCCATGACAGCTCATAGGAGTTGTAAGAGCTAGAAGTCCTGGAAATGAAGCAACATATTAAATCTGAATTACTTAGTTCCAGACGTATCTCTCAGTTAACTGCTTCTGGGATATTTTCCCCCCTGCTCCCCTATGCACACGGGTTTTCTTTTAAGAAATTCCCTCCTCTTTGTGTCAACTTTATTTTACAATGAGAATGAAAGAGGAGAACAAAGCTGGAGACTATGTGTACCTGGAAAGATCAAGCTTTTTTATTTGTTTTGAAAGTTATTTGATAGATAATGAATTGCAAATTCAGTAGAGTACCAGCTGGAAACAGCTAAGCACTTTACCAGCAAGAGATGGGAAAGAACAATGATGAAATGAGTCAACAACACAGATTTCCTGGAGAGAAGGCTTCTGGCACAGCAGGGCAACATAAGCAAGCATGCTATGTATAGATCTGGTCCTTGGGTGAATACACAGATCTTAAAGATGACCCAAACAGAACCCCAGTTCAGATACACGGTGAAATACATAGCATGGCTTTGTGGTTGAAGCCTGGGCTGGGAGCCAGGAGTTTCCAATTTCCCTTTTTCCCAGTTCAGTTTGTCTACTTATCATGACGGGCCCCAGCCTTCGTTGACACACAGGCAACGATGCTGAGGCTGTTATGAGCTGCAGGCAGATCATGCACAGCTCTGTCAGCTGGCTGTGCCAGAGGCCCCAGGGATCCTTGTCGCAGGCTGCATGCTCCGCACAGCAGAGGCTGTGTCTTGCTTTGGACCAGCGCAAAGGGCCTTCTAAACTGTGCAGCCACGAAACGTCACCACGCTCCCCTGCAGTGTCCTCTCCATCCCGTACTAAACATGAAAGTAGTGCCCAACAAGGGTGAGTGCCAGAAATTAAACTGTTAGTCTTTTAGACTGAAAAGGAGATGACCGTTTCTTAATACCTCAGCTACAGGCCTTTAGTTATGGACCTTGTTCTGTGTTTATGACCTATAATCTCCCCCTACATTCTGATATACCATTTTGCTGTAGAAACATTAAAATCTTTTATCTACACTAGATCATGATGGATCAAGAAAGAATATGTAGGAGTGATTAATTCATGCAGTGGGTGTTCTAACATTGACCCAAAATACTTGGTTTTGGAGGAGGAGGACTGAAATCCGTGTTTTAAAAGCGATGAATTTGCTAATGGAGAGGGATTTGAAATATGCCCCTTGGCAAGATGGTTGTTCCATAGGATAGACGTACTTTTGGATTCAGTTTTGCACTTCATAAATTTATGATTCATTCTGGACTACAATCCTTTAAAATTATGATATAGTGACAAATTACTAATATTGGGCCAAACGCCTAGCTTCTTAAGCAATTTTTCCCACAGTCTTCCTGTAGACTTCATAAGAAATAGTTAAGATGGTTCTCAGGATCTCTTATTTCTTAATAAACAATACACAGAAGTAGCAGACTTCAAAAAGATGGATTTGCTATCATATAATATACTGCAGCTTCAGGAATTATTGAATTTGAGAGACAACATGCTTGCACTGGTTTATGTACTTTTCTTCTGTGGATCATGGATGTCAAATTATTAGCCACGTCTCCTTGGGAGCTGAAAGAAGTTCAGTCAAATTTACACCTTTAAACATCTCTTCAGATGTTTTTCATCTGATTCATTCCTCCTCCTTCCCATACATACAGAAAAAGCCAAGTTTGAACAAAATTTAGTCTGTCAGTTCTGACACAGAAGCTCATAATTCTCGAGACAAGGGCTAGGTAAACAGTATACTCCACCTTTTCTTGGGGGCAGAGAAAGGTGATAGTGTTTTGCCAAAATTATTTGATCTACATTGCCCCAAAAATATAAAAAAAAAACCAATTACTTTTTCCCTACTTCCCCCCACTAATTTCCACTCTGTGAAAGGTCTTCTGTGCAAAACCCTGAGTAAGAGAGAGCATTACTGATGAAACAGATACTGCTTGATTTCTGTCTCTCCTTCTTAAAGGCATTACTTATGGACATTTTTTTCTTTTCTTGACTGCACAAAACTTGTAGAAAAACAATTATATTTGAGTTTTCCATCAGGTTCAAAAGTTTACTAGGTGCAATTGAAAAACAGGGTTAGGAATGATAGCCTAGTAACTCAGCTGAAAAAAGTTACCAAACTCAAAAAACCAAACTGACCTTCTTTTACTTCGTATTAAGATAACATTATACCAGGGAGAATTTGTCTGAGGAAATTAAAGCAAGCAAGAGTAGGTTAGAAGATTAACCGTAGCACACAAGTAACTTAGCCATTTTTTAGGCACAGAGAACATGATTATGAGGCCCACCAAGTCCATGCTTCCTGCTGTATTTCTATAATTTCTAATGCGGACAGGTGTACTGCTGATATTAAGCCCCAAATCAGCATACTCCTTCACAGGCTTGTCTCATTCAGGTAAAGATTTCTTAAAAGAGGTTAGTAATTTAGCTCTAAATATTTCACCCAAAGCCAAAATTCACAGTCTCATCCTTGGTGCTGTAGTTTCTTCATAATTTCAAGACAAAATTACTTCAATTTATTTCATTGCAAATAAAGGCAATGAAACCTTAGGATGTGGCGATGTCTTCTTGCATAACTCAAAACTAGCTTCCCTTTTTTTATTCCAATTGAAATATTTCAAGCCACTGGAATGTACTATAGTCTGGTTCTTTTGTGCATTTGGGATTAAAAATAGCCAAGATACTTCATTTTCAAAATACTCTGTCATACTGCAGACCTAATTTTTTCCTCCTAATAAAAAGTTAATTAAAGACTGCTGGATATAGTTGGATTCATTTCATAATGCGGAACAGCACGTGAAGTACAGCTCTACCACAAAACCCCCTAAAAAAACTCAGTTCTCCTGTTCTTTCTCTTTTTTTTTGGCTTGATGTTTTAGCAAAGGAAATTTAATAACGTGAAATGTATAAATTCTGCACTCAGTTCCCCCTACTCTTCTCCACCCAGCCACTTTTATTTTTTATTTTAAAGAAACGTCCCCATTCCACAAGGATGTTCCTTTCAAGCAAGCCAAATCCGCCTTGGCACAATCACACTAGAAAACTGGGTGAGAAAGCCTAGAGCTGCACTCTGATCTCATATGATTTGTTGCTTTGAGATATTCAAGACAGCTATCTTAAGCTCCCCAAAAACTGACTTGGCAGAGGAGGAGGAAACATTTGGTGCCACTGCCACCTCCCAGGCTGATTCTCTCCCACTGACCTGACTCACAGGAAGACTTCCCATGCAGGGTGGTGCAGCCCAAAGCCTATTCAACTCATGGCTGCTGTCAAAAGGTGTCATGAAATATGCTTGACACCATTCGCAACCTGCATGCTCTACGTAAGAGTAGATAGCAACGTAGCAAAGAGTTTCACCGAGTGCACCAACTGAACTCTCCACCAGCATGTGCAAAAGAGCTTTTATTCAATATCAAATTCATCACTGAACAGAGAAAAATTTGAGGGGCCTCAGTGTAGAACACAGAAAAGCGTGTACGCAAGACAAAGAAAACGTATGCCTTATCCGACACCAGCAGTAGAAGCATAACTGAAGCATCATCGTAGCCCAGGGACCAGTTGTTTGAGTACTTACAGTGTGACCTTCATTTTTTCACTCACATCTCAAAGCAACTTACAAAGAGAAGGGAAACTCTTTTTAAAAGATTGAGATATTCTGCAGAGGAGAAAACTGATACATGCCGTGATAATGCAAACAAGGTGAGTGATTTAGGCAGCAATATATTGGGACAGTTCGTGGCAGCTGGCAAATCTCTGGAAGAACAGTATTATGTTCTAATTGTTTTGAAACCAGAATAAGAAGAACAGAAAAAGTTCCTTTTTTCTTTCCCCTCCCCCTCACTAAGCTTTGGTCCATCTGTGCTTTCAGTAACAAAAAAAAAAGAAAAGGGGCGGGGGGGAGATCATCTGGTTCTTCATCAGCTGTGGAGTACATACTCTACCAGTTACTATAATTTCCTAACTCTTCAAAGGATTTAGTACTCTTTTATTCACCCCATCCAAAACAGAACAATAAGACATGTAGAGACCAAAATTATTCAACTACATAGTACAGTTTCCTCAATAAAAAACAGCTGGTACTGCGCAAAACAGCAGCAAAGCCATGGACCAGCATGCTGTTTGCAGTCCTGTGCTCTCAGTAGTAAGAACTATAATGCTTTATTGAAGCAACTCGGCATGAGCCATGAGATGAGAAAAACAGATAATTAAGACAGAGCCCTCTGCAACCTTCTAGATACTTTTTGCAGAGTTTTAATTCCAGTGTGAATAGTTTCACAGATTTCATTAGAAAATGACAGAGCATTACTGCTAGAGGGAGGCAGCCGACACAAAGCATTTCAAGGTGCCTTGGACAAAGGCCAGTCAAAAATCTTGTCTTGCATTAACACCATAAATGCAAGTTTCGTAATTTTTACAGACCGAGACTGAGCATTTTATTTAATTAAATTCTGTGACATAGATAACACTTTGTTTGTCCCAGCCATAAAATTAATTACTAATATCAGATCAGAGCCTATTAATCTTATGAGCATCTACTGGAAAGCTATCTGACCAAATATGAAAATAAGGGTTGTCATCTCTCATTACTTTTTTCTAAGAATATCTTGCAACAGTTTAATTTCTGCAAGAACGCATGTACTTTCAGTCATCTATTTATTCACGTCCTCAAGTGTGGTAGAGGATCTGTTGGCTACAAAACTCTAAAATAAATGACAGCTTGGGTGACAGAACCAACACGGTTTTTCTTATGTACCTTCTTCACAGAGGCATTTTCACATTTCAGCTTTTAAATAACTGTATATTTACTGGGGGAAAAAAAAAGAAAAAAGTTCCGGGTAGTCAAAGATTTAGTAGAGAGAGAGCTCAAGCCTGGTGGGCTGGGAAAGGTTATCTAAACCTGAAGAGAAACTTCATTTTTAATATAAAAGGCCAAGCAAACTCATCTGGGACATGGAGATGAAAAGCATAGGACAACTTGAGAAAACAGTGATGTCATCTAGTGGCCAGATGAGACACGCCAAACATCACTCTGTGGCCACAGGTGGTAATGAGATGAATAAATTCAAACGAAACCTGAAGGTCACTTACCCTTGTCTCTGCAGCAAGAAAATTAATGCAAGCAGATAGTGCTACAAGAGTATTTTGTATGTGTGGCCACTCAGCCACTAATTATAGATGAGGCTCTTGCTTCCAAAACCAGCTAGGTACAGCGCTCTGCTGTGACTGGCAAAGGAGAGTGCTTGTTATGCAGATGTAATCATTTCAGTTTGGCATCATGATGTCAACGCTTAGGGTTCCGCTGAGCAGAAAGCCAGCCTTCTGGTCACGAGAGATACTCCAGTTCTCTTTTCAGTAATCACAAGAAATTGCCTCTACTGTTGGGACCAGGCTCTGATCTGAGTGGCTTCATTCCACCTTCTGTGGGCAGCCAGACCTCTGGTCCCTATTCATCCAAACCATGACAGTTTGGGACTCAGATAAAAGGTTTCAGTCTATTCTTATCTCTGCTAAGAGAGGTAGGTTTAGTTTGGCATCACAAAACCTCACCAGTTTTGGTTTTATTCTGCTAGTTCAGATATGGGATTGCTCATACCAGTGTTCCTTTATAACCAAACCTCAGCGGTTGGATGGGTAAAAAGGGTAAAACTCCAGTTTTATATAATGTCTGTTTATAAAACACAGATGAAACTGGCAATGGCCCTTTACCTTAAATGATGCTAATTTTTGCTACTGAAGCTTGTCAAAAAGAGCCGGAGGTTCTCACCTTTCTGATGTTCTGCACAGTCTCTGCTTTTTGCATTAACCTTACCAGGCTTTTCAAACAGCAGAGAGTATAATAATTAGTTCCTCTTCTTTGCTTATATGAAAAATACTTTAGCGATTCTTTGCAATTTGTTGCCATGTAAAAATCCTGTTTCAATCTTATCTCTGAGTAAGGTTATTCGAGATTTAATTATCCATTAAAAAGCAAATGAGTTTAAATAGCAAAGGCAAGAAGCGAGGTCAGAATCCTTCCAAGACAGAAGTTCAATGTAGTCAGAATTATGCCACAAAGCTGCCTCTTCTTTAGAAGAGTTGCTTTATTTAGTAAGACACTTCCCAGCACATCCAGTGGAAAGTTGTTTTTGATGGCTTTTAACCAGCAGAGAAGTCGTCTTTCTTGCGGCAGGCCCTCAGGACTTTGGTCAGCCATAGTTTTGCAACCATAACTATCCTATGATTAGATGATATAAATACCAGAGACAAGCTCTAGGAGCAGAGCTTGGCTTTTCTATAAATATTCAAGTAAGTACAGTGCAGTTATTTCTAATACATGAAGACAGATTTCCAACAAATATGTCTAGGAATGAGCAAATTATCAGATCAAATGTTTTAAAAAAATTGTTCCTTGGCAAACTTTTGGTTTTGTCATTCACTCTGGCTAATAAAAAGTACCTCCAGCTTCTCAGAAATAATTTCTCTACCTCCTGACAGGTTCTTTCACAACACTGTTGACTCAGATTACCACAGAAATGCCTATAAATACTCAGATGTGTTTAGCACGTATGGACAGGTTTTCATCTCTAGGGTTCAACATGCTCAGCAAAGGACAAAAGAGAGTTTCATCATCCAGATGGGGAAGATTCTTATTGCACAAAATATTTTTATATCAAGACAACAGCTTTTACTGCAGCTAGCTCACACCTCCTCTGCTGAGCAGTTTCGCTTATGGGAGCAGGCCTGTTTGTATATCAAGGCACTGTTCATCGCGGGCAAACGTACTGCAGTCTAGCCAAGCGCAACTTGTCTAAGCTGACACAAGTCTGTAGCAAAGCCAAGCAGATGGATTCTTGGGATCAGCAGCAAAAATGCCCAGAGTCTAAGAAAGATTTTTAAATGAGAATAGGGTGAATACACAATTGGTTGTTGAAATAAGAGAGCAGTTAAATAAAAAGATTAGAATGTGACATCCAGGGTGGGAAAATGAGATCTCCCTTTCCCACTCTATTAGAGAAATTCAGTAGACTACAGTAAATACAAAATGCAATAGCTTATGAACTACTAAAATGAAATAATTTCCTTACATCTTCACTCCTTTCGTGTCTCTGCAGAGCCACCTTTGGTGAATCTTTTGACCTAGTTAGATTCCTGTTGGAGGAGTTAGAAACACAGATAATGACATTTATTAGTACAGCTTCTTTACTTACAGAGGTCCTGCTTAACTGGGGAGAGGACTAGTGTAAACTACCAGTATGTTTCTTCCAATAGAAATACCTTCTTAATGCTTCACTTGTTTATCACAACTACATAGCTCACTTTTAGTTTCCATCTCTGTTTAACACACCTGTTTGTTACAATTTCCTCAGCTGCAGCAGCACTAGCTTTTTCCCAGCACTGGAAAACTGAACAGAATAAATTGCTTATCTTTAAGCCTGCCTTTCTACAGTGATTGACCTGGCTGAATTACAGCTAAGCTGGTACCAGTCAAAACCTTGGGTCATGCTACTGTTCAGCCAGCATACTTTGACAAGAAGTAGACAATCTCTAGATATCCTATTGGTTCTAGCTCACAATCTTTCACTATATTTCTCTCCTACCAGTGACAGCAAGAATTACTACTTTAGCTTTCCAGATTTGATCCCTTTATCCACCCCCCAGGAAGTCACTGTCACCCAAAGATTAAAAAGGGAACCACAAGAAATATTTATTTACTTCTACAGAGTGCAAAGCATTGAACTGCCTAACATTGCTTTATCTCATTGATGTTATTTATCACCAACCGAGGCCAGTATTTTTTTCATGGAGTATTTCGAAAGGAGTTGTCATTCATAAGATTTGACACTAAAATCTACAGAGGAACCCTAGATTATAAGATGTGGTAATAGAGCAATACTGGTTTATCCTGGTTTACCCCAACAGGCTGATAAACCAAAGTTAATTAGATAGTCTATTTCTTGGACAGTCTGATGCTCGCTTCCCAGTCAGCAGTCTTCATTTCCAGATCTTCACAAGAGGAGCCTTCTGCAGATGAAGTACGATGTGCCTGATGTTTGAGAGTCACTTGCCATGGTTGGAAGCTAGAATAGAGGGTGACCACACTGTGAACTAATGCATGAGCTGCATAGTATATTACTTTAGCAACACAGAATGAAGGAGTTAGATCATCTCCAGCTACAGCGCAGGCATGTGGCAAGTGACCCTGAAAGTATTAAAATATGTCAGTCTATCGTACCCAGATGGGTCAGACCCAAGTCAGACAAAATTAACACTGAAGTGAAGGTACCACACTAGCAATTGCCCCTTTTCTTCATCTGTAAAATTGATAGGCATGACACATCAGTCCTTTGCAGTGGGGTTATCAGAATTAATGTATTAATGTTCGTAAGTGCTCAGCTGCTGCAGAAATTATGTCTTTTCTGCACCTACATAATAGCACACAGTTAAGTGCCCTATAGACTAGCTAGCCAGTGCCGGGTGCTGGAGATGACAAGAGAGTCATGTGAGACAAGGAGGGGTTTTTTTGTTCATAGTAATTTCCTTAGAATAGTAATTTTCTTAGTCATGTCAGGTGAGTTTAGCCCAGTGACATATTTGGAATTGAAAGGCTTGCCTTTTGTCCCCATTGTCAAAGTTTTGGCACACAGGAATAATGGATTTCACTAACAGAGTACATGTATCCATTGGCATTGTCTGCTGTTGACCATAGGAGTCAACCCGATTTCTTTATGCTCCTTTTTCAGAAACTTTCAAACACAGATGAGAAAAGAAAGTTGACTCTCAGTGAGCATTTTAACAATCATTTCTTCCTCCCCCCTGCTTCAATTAAACAGGAGAAAAATTACACTTTGCCCAAGTCCTCAAACAGCTTTGATTTTGCTCATATGTTATGAAGGATAACATAACAGAAGTAGAATTAGTTTACATTCTTTCCCTTTTTTCTAAGGCATTGAAAATACTAACACTGGCTCTGCCTGAGTAGCATTAAAGGTCAGTATCTCATCATTTGAGCCAAGCGCAACGCTGACTTCAAAAGCAGTCTAAGAAGCGGCTCAGAGAAAGTGATATTGGGGTACTTTATGTTCACTCTTGTTTATCCCCTTCAGAAGAGATAAGGGAGAGACAGTTTACTCTTAATCTTTTAGCTTCCAGTGCTCTGGTATTAAAAATCCAGAAATCCTGGAAATCCTACAAAAAGTAATCTAGAAGAGATCGGCTGACAGCCTGATGAAGAAAGTAAACAAGTACTAACTCATCTTCCTGTAGTAGAAGTGGCTGGATGTCCCTCAAAGAAGAAAAACTTCTCAGTAGCTCAATTTTCTCCTCGTCATATCAAAATCTGCAAACACATAAACAAAACCTCAAATTCAGTCAGTGCCACCTTCTCCAGTTTATTGATGTTTAAAAGGATATTTTTTAACCAGCTTTAGAAGCACCGCCTTTCACTTTTACTCATCATCTTTTTTTTTTTTTTGACAGAGGAAGTCAGGACAAACAGCCTTCGTTCTGTGTGCCCTTTGTTACTGTATGTAAAGTACCTTCACACCCATATTAGGGTGTTATTTGACTCCACAGTTATATGGAGAAAGAGGAAACACCCAAGACTTCACATTAAAGGATTGCCCACTCACCACTAAACAAACAAAGAAACAATGACAAGATACAAGGTCTTTTTTTCTTTTTACTACCACCACACACACACCTCCCCGGCAGAAAGCACATCAGGCACAAACAGCCTCAGGGTAAGAGGGTTCAGGTAGAGACTTTTATTTCATTAGTTGTGAAGATGAGAGCTACTTGCAAGTATTTGAAGATGGGCTGATCACCCTCAAAGACCATGGCCACTACTGCTGGGTAAAGCAGCAGAGAAAAAGCAAGTTAATCCGGAATGAAAATATTTGGTGGGGTTGCTTCCTGAAATAACCTTTTCACCTAAAAGAGCACTGTTAAATATTTTTGAGCTAGCACCAGCTAATTAAACAATTAAAGGTTGCAGAACTTGCCCTGAATATAGGGTCAGGTGCTGAAAGACTCTTTTGTAAAAGAGGTAAACTGCTGTGGCTAGACAGAAAGCAAACTACACACATGATCACAAGCCCTCAAAAACCAGTCCCATGTAAAGGACTTTCTGTAAAAAAAAAAAAAAAAAACCAAACAGGGAGTCATTCAGTTTTCGAATCAGCCGGGAACAAATTCTCTTGCTTTTGAACACTTTTTTCCCCTGCCAATAGTAACAAGATGGAAACAAAAGGGCTTTTTAAGACAGTTATTTCAGACTTGCATAATGCAGACCCACCATCCTAGGTGAGGTCAAAAACATGACTCTACGTGAAAATTCTTCCTGAAGGTGGCTGGAAAGCAGAATGAGGAAACCCAAAGCCAAGTTACACAACTTGGCAAAGACAACTGCTCTCTTTTAAAACGACAGTCAGAAACAGCCCATTTTGTCTCTACCTTTGGATGCTAAAGAGAAGAAAAGTCAACAACAACCCCAAATCCTAAATGGGTGCATCTAATTATCCATGCCTTAGTGCTCTGCTTAAACTGAGAAGCTTGGAGGAAGATGACAGGAAATGTTCAACAAACACAAGTGCTAGGCTGAGATAACTGGGGACTCTGCAGGACAGAATAGAAAAGCAAAACAAAGCAGCTGTATTGAAAGGACTCACCTACACACCTGGGTGACAACTACAGATGCCTTAGCACCCCACAGCGGCAGGTGTTAATACTGTATAGAAGGTGATTTTCTTGTCCCATGAACAACTTCAAAGTATTTCTAATCTGAATAACCTGTCAGAAGACCCAACATTATTCGTGTACCATAATTACTAAAATGTTTTCTATCTGAATCACCAAAACATCTCATTTTTATACCTTTTAAGTACTTTAATGAGATCTTTAGAGTGTGGTTTTTTAAAAAAGTTCTCTTGCTTACCTGTTCAAAGACAAGTAGTTTTGCATTTGAAAACAATATTTTTAAGTTTTGAAAATTGCATTTTGATACAATTTTTCCTGTGATGTAAGTCAGGAACACTTGAAAGTGACTCTTTCCAAGTTCTTGCAAGAGCTTAGGGCTTTTCCAACAAACTGAAACATTTAAACCAGGCCAGCTCTAGAAAGGATTCAGTTTCCTCCCATCACCATCATCCATACTACCCCTTTTAACAAGATCATTCTCAGAGAAGGGGATATTCTCCTTTCTATTTATGTAAGATCCTATTGAAATAAAGGGTTTGAGATAAAGTACCAGCTGTGCCTAAAGCAGTACAGCCCTTCCTACCTCTGATTTGCTTATCTAAGCATGTCCTATGCTTTCTAGCACCATAACTAAGACCTGGTAGGTTAGGCACAGTCCATCCTTCTTTGCAGCACACTGAACAGCGTTCTTCCTACAGGGTCTTTTGTGCTGGACCTTGAAATCCTGTCCACTCGGCCTGAATGCTAATAATCCCACGGTGTTTTTCAGAGTTATAGGGGTTGTCCTTAAACAAAATATCACTTCATTTTCCCTTTTAGGCAGAAAGCCCAGAACTAATTGGATGCATTCTCTCTCTTCTTCAGTAACTAAATGTAGTGCTGATGTGTGCACATAATGTGGGAATCACGTTAATCATAGGCACACAGATTTCAAAGCCAAGAGTGCTGGTTGTGATGACCTAGTCTGATCCACAGTGTAACACCAGGCGTAGAGTTTCTGCCAGTGATTCCTGCCTCAAGCCCATGATTTCGCACCTCAGTTCCCATCTGTGCAAACCAAGTTGCAGCTTCCAGACACAGGGTTTGTTATGCCTCTCTCTGCAGCATAAAAGAGTTCTTTGTTCTCAGAAACCTTCTACCTCACTGAAGCCTTGTGGGCCCTGACCAAGCCACCTCTTCACCTTCTCTTTGCTAAAATGAAGAGGTTAAGCCTCTTATAAGGTTTCTAGGCTTTGAATTATTCCAGAAAAAGACCACTAGACTACACTCTTGGTATCTCACAAAAATCTTGAAGATATGAGGGACCTGCAGTGTGGGCTCTTCAAAGGCCCCACAGTTAATCATTCAGAAATTAGTCATTTCAGCCCTCCAGCTGGATCCACAGCCTTTGCTTTGTCCCTGAGCACGCATGTTATGTTTTCAGTTCTGTCATCACCTGATATTTCTCATTTTATCCAATAGAATTAGCAGCTGCACATAAAGAGGGCTGTGTGTCTGTATTCAGAGCAAGGGCTCAGAAACTTCATACACACTCTTAACAAACACAGGGTTTAAACCAAAACCAGCGATCAATTTGGAAGATTTAAGCAACTAGGTAGGGAGTCACACGTAGTCTTTGTTGCTCTGTTTAGACCAACTTTTAGTTTGGTCTGTTATTGCTTTTTGAAGAACCAAGTCAGCAAACTTGGCTGAAAGTGCTGCTCCCAAGTCCTTCCCGTTACCCTGCTTGACCTGCCATACTTGTACTTATACTAGCAAAAATACACGTAATCCGTGTCAAACTAGCCCTAATTTTCATGGCAAGATTCCCAGGTTTTGCAGTGAGCTGACATGACAGAGAGATCTTGAGTATTTCACAAATATCAAAAAGTACTAACATTGTCAACAGATTCACCAGGAAATTAATGTATAATGCAGAATCCCCTTTGCTCTGGTATCTTGCTATCTATCTTGGATAGATATAGATAGATAGATATATGCACACAGAACTCCGGTTTTCAAAACCCTTGCACATAATTGCATTGTAAAAATCACTAATTTTAAGAGAGCAAGGGAGATTTAGAAAGTTTGAGAGTTGCTTAAGTGTCGTCTAAGTCCCTTAAGGTATCTAAGATACTAAGCAATCCATAAGAAGTGGAGGGAAACCATCAATGGAACTGTTATCTAAATTGCTCTAATCAAGCTAATGAGAGTTGAAAGCTGACTTTAGAGAGTAAATTTCAAGTGTTTGCTTTTCAATGTTTTTTGTTGTTTTTTCTAATTTGCCAATTCCAATAATGGTTTCCATATTTTTTTTAATAAATGAAAAGGTTATTTGTCCAAAACCCCTTTGCAATACACAGCTGCTTTTACCTATTTATATTTAACCTTTTTGCATTTTTAAAAACTGAGAGCAGGAGGAGGAGGGAGGAGCTTGACAAGCAAAGCAAGCAAAACAGTATCAAAACTTTTCACTAAAAACTGTTTTTCAAAAGTAACTTTTTCAACACAACATATTTGTAAAAAAAGCTGCTCTTCATTTTATCATTGAAAATCCAGATAAATACAGCAAATAGTATGCTTTTAATCTGTTATTTTGGGCTATTTGCGGATTCCAAAAATGTTTTAAGGCTATTTTCACAGACAGTAAGACTAGACACATCTTCTCTTTTCTATAAATGGTGGGAGTTTCAAGTCTCATTCAGTGGTAGTAGATGGTCTAAATTTTTGACATATATTTGGCACTATTAATATTTACTCTAAGTGTAGCATTCCTTTTTTCCTCACAAAAGTCTGAGACACACAATCCATTGCCTGACTCGATACTGAGTGTGAGGTAATGCCTCTATCCACTGGTCAAGAAGAAATCTAGGAACCAGAGACCTGCTTTTTCAGCAGAGTTGAGTCAGTGTTTTCATTTTCAACATGCTTTGCACTAAACATCACCAAAGCCCTTTCACTAATTCTGATCTTGTGATTTCTGCCACTGACAAGTAGAAGCAGAACCCAGCAGAGCAAAGTGATGTAGCATTAGGGTATTGTTTCAAAAGCAACATCTAAATGTGACGGCTGCTCCATTGTCTGGCTCTTTAAACCCAGCCTAGGATTTTCCTTATGGGACAGTGCGCCAGCAAAATAAATAAATGGGCTGTAGTCTAAACTCCAAAGCCCTCTATAAGACGTTATTGTGTTCCAGGCTCAGCAATAATAGGAGAGACATCACATTACAGCAGACGTGCACTTCTGCACTTTTGGAAAGATCAAAGCTTGCCTTGTCTGCAATAACTTTGGATAGATGCAAGATGGCTTGAGCCAGCATGGTCTAAAACACAGTAGGAGAAAATGTCATCAACATCTTACGGGCTAATTTAAATCCCAGTTTCTTCATATTGCCTCACTGACTGGAAAGCCTGAAAAACATCGTAGTTACATGGCAGCTGGTACACCAATGGCGGGGTTAAACTGCAAGCGGAAGAGCAAGCATCACAGAAGGGCTCATACCTCCGGGGGCCTCTGGAAAAGAGAGGGCAAAAAGGCCATACACTCATGTTGAAATGCTTTAAAAACAGCTTAATTACCAGAAGGCACGTTCCCCACATTTTCTACAGATCAGCCTCAAAAACAAACACTCCACCGAATACTTGACCATTTTTCTTACAAAATTGCACAAACTGGCAGAGGCATTTCAAGTCAAGTGGAGCAGCCATCACCAACCAGGTGCTAGATACTCTGCCATGGAAATCTCTGTGCAGGTCACTGGTCCCAACTCTCCATTACCATCAAAAAATGCCTACATTAAGGTAGTGGGCCTGACGTTTCCCTCACCTTTGCACATTCTGCTGCTACCTCTGACAGACGTTGAGCGAGATGAAGGTTTATACTAGCTTTATCCTATCCTGGGGATGAAGTCTGGGTCATCCCTGAAGGTCCTTCCCCCCTGCCTCTTAGAGCAGGGAGGGCTGTGTGGCAGCCAGCAGAATCAGGAGCAGAGCTGAGCTGCTGCATTTGCCCACAGCCTCCTGGGGATGTCACAACATGGTTGTGACAGGCTGGACACATCACCGGAGCATGCACTGGCAGTCTCAGTGCCATTTAACATGTCACAATTCAACCTTCAGAAATAACTCTTAACTTCTGAATTGCCTCGGCTTGGTGATATTGGCTTTTGGACACAGAGGTGTTTCAAGCGCTCAGCACACACCTCACCCCCTGCCACCCCCATCCAAACATTGCTTCCCTGTAGGGCTAGTCCCAGCGCCTCCCAGGCTACAGCACTCCCACAAGAGCTGCAGCCCATAGTCTGTGACCAGAACATTGGACTGTCACAGCCCCAGGCTGAGGATTTGGGGGCTGCCAGGAGGAGCATGGGCTGGCTGCAGGCAGGAAGCAATGACTTCCTGAGGGCTGCCAACTTCCCCACAGAAAACTTTGGCTGCATTTTCTGCTCTGCTACATGATGATGTGTGGGTTGTAAATCTGGATGTTAATGCAGGAGCAGTGTGTGCTCCTATACAAAGGTGGGACTCTGCCTTTTCTTCCTCATTAGGGACAGTAATGACTCTGCAAAGTCAAGCACAGGATGACTATTGCTTGCTCAAAGACACTGGACACACTCATTTCTGCTCCTTTTACCTCCAATCTCTTTCATTCAGGATCGGGGACTGATCTCATACAGACTTACAGAGTGCTTGCTGGTCCTGCCTCACTGGGCAGCTGACACATGGGGCCTGATTGCATCATATGTCTTCAGCCAATTTTTTTCAAAACAGACTATTTGCACTAGCGCAAAGATGCAAAAATCAGTATGTAGCACAGTGTATTCTTCCCAAGTATGTAGCACAGTATTATCCCTGCTGCTGACCCAATGCTCTCTGGTGAATAGTTATAAAACATCAAATGCGTTCCTTGTGCAGCATTAGGTAATCAGCCGTGGCCTCTGAACTGAAACACGCTGTACCTTCCATATTGCAGTTGTCCTGCCGTAGATTAGAGGTAATACTTCATCCAGCTCAAGACAACAAACATCCCAGTCTTGATTTAACACTTAACTGCAGCCACAGATAGAAATGAGTTATCTGTGGAAGAATAACTGTCATTGTTGTTGTATATCTCCTTTGACATCTTTTGGGGTTCCAGTGGCAGAAAACAATCTTGCTATGCTAGATATCATACAAAAATCTGAGCTAAGTGCTGATCTTTGATCTTCTAAAAAAAAAAAAAAAAAGTAGTGTGGCAGAGTTACAGAAACAAGATCTTTTGGGTCTACAACCACCCAAAGTTTTGATCTGGCAATATGAAATGGCTCAAGAGGATGATACAGGAAAACACCTAAATGTGGGTGTGGGGGGTGATGGGAGAAGATAAAAGACAGCTGATTGCAAGCAGCTGAAACTAGTCAAGACTAAACAGAATTTGTAATAGTGGCAGTACATAAAGTGACTGTAGAAATGCAGTGAAATTTTGGGGCCCCATTTCTCTAGTTTTTACCTGTCCAGCCTTTTCATGAACCTCCTAAGAGCAATAACTCCACAAGTCCCTAGACAGCCATTGTTCAACTATCTTTGTCCTTAGCTAGAAAGAGTTTGGGGTTGGGTTTTTTTCCCTTCCTTTCTAAAAAGATCTAACACAAATCTTCTTTGCTGAACTCAGGCCAATTTCTTCTTGATTTACCCCATCTTGACCTGTAGAATTGATCTGTAACACACTTAGAAATGTCTGAAGACTATCGTATTTCCCACCTCTGTTCCTGTCATGTTCTCTTTTCCTAGACTAAACAAAAGTGGTTCTCTCAGCCTTTACTCACAGTTCATATTTTTTAAGCCTCTTATCACTCTCATTGTTCCAATAGCAACTCTTCCATGATTGCCTGGATGTTACTGACAAAGCAGGACAGCCAATAGAAAGGTCTGTTAGGGTGTGGAATAGAATTACAAAGAAGGGAGAGCATTTGTACTGCAAGAAATACAACAAATTAAACATCGGCAGTAGAGTAGTAGGAGAGAGATTGATTAGGTGATACCACATATATGATTTCTATCTGCTTTCTTCTGGAGTGGAAGTAGATGAAAGAGGCTGCAGTGTTGACTATTTCATTGACTCATGCTTTCACAAAGATGACAGCTCTTTCTGTCTCTGGAAAGTAGTCAGTACTCTATCAGTGGAAAAACTGGACTGATGGAGACTGTGGTTCCCAAGATGTTGGGTCACTAAAATGCTTTTGCCTGATGCTGAGGAAGAAGCAGCATAATGAGATCAGATCACAGGCACACACACACACCATGTGAAGCAAGACTATAACAAAAAACATGTTTAACCTGTGCAAAGGAACATGGTGGAGAAGCACTTCAAGCTGGTGTCTGCTGTGCTGGCTCTGGAACAGGTGGCAGTACTGTTGTATCACACAACTTGGTATCGAAAAACCAAAAAGCAAACCTCCCCTGTCATGCCATCTTTTAGGTCCACAGAGGATGCTCCTTGTGGAGCTTTTCAGCCTCATCTAGTGTACACCTGGTTTGGTTTGTGTGTATTCGCAGGTGACAGGTTTGGAGGGCAGGATGAATCAGAAAGGTTTCTTGCAGAATGAATGGCATGTTTATTAGCCAATTCAAAGCCCATCAAAATCTTTTTTTTTTCCTCTGGGCCCCAAGCTGAGTTGTTTGTTTGGCACTGTCTCAAGACAGTGGTGGACCCCAGCTGCACTCCTCTAGCCTACTCCTCTCCCTCATTTGCCTCTTCCAGAAAAATCATAGGGATGCACCCAGCTTTGCCTCATTCTGCTGAGAGAGTTTACTGGGTCCCTTGCCGGAACCATCTATCAGCATCAGCCTTCAGGAGGAAAGCCCAAGAATCTTTCACAGAGCAAGCTCGAAAAGTATGAGAAACTGGGAAGGGAGATGGAGGAGAGAGTGTTTTTCCTTCAAGTTCTAAAGGGAAGTTTGAACCCACAGTTTATTTATCATTTGATTTTATTCAACCTTTACTATGGTAAATAAGGGGAAAGCTGGGGTTGTCTGAAATAGGCTCAGATCCAAGCCATGCTGCTGAGAAAAGTAAAAATAGCCAGAATTAGCCACATGCACAAACAGACAGCTAATTCCACCAATACTTTACTTGACCACATCACTCCTCACCCTGTACACCTCAGTTACTGTCTCACCCACTTCAAACTAGCAATCACGCTGTGCTGCTTCTCCAGCACCACCATGGTCTCACAGCCTGATTCCCTTCCTGCTCCTGTGTTTATTTACACCAATGCCAAGAGCTAGTAGAAAACTCTAAGGTCAAAAGCTAGAGCTTCAGCTAATGGAAATCAGACAACCATCACCAGTGTTAGCAGAGGGCTCTCCTCTACTGCACCATTTCATGGGATGAGATACAGGGAAGAGAGACCTGCAATTGTTTTCTAAACTCACCCTGGTTTGTATAGAAACATACAGAGAATTTCCTGAATGTCCCTTCACCTTATCCCTCAATACTCTATTCCTCACTGACTCCTCTATGCAGTTCCTGCCATCTCCAGCAGCATTCATAAGAAGCCATCACCCCTTTCAAATCTTCACCCCTCGGAAGGCTCCTTCTCAATGTTTCCTCTTCTGTGCCTGTGTAGCAAGGAAGGGTGTTCTTCAGGTTCCCTTCCTGCTACGATCTCACTCTGTAGGGGAACCTCAGACCTACCATTTGCAGGGGAAAAAAAAAAATTACCTGTACAGCATAAGACTGCATGGTAAGCATCCAGTTGTAGCACAACCTCCATTGCTAACCTAGATCGCTTGTAAGAAATTTTTTTTTTTTAAAAAAAAGGGGGGGTGGGAAGGGTGGGAAGCTAGGGATTAATTTAAATCAAAACTTAAGTAATACTGCTATCACAAAAGAGATACATCTATTCTTCTGGAATCATTGGTCTTAAGCATTTACAGATGGAAAACATGGACATCCTTCTGCATATTATTTTTCCCAGCGCATTTTACTTGGCAGCTCAAAAACCTTATAGCAGGAAAATGGCTGTAGAACTTCAGGGATCAGTTCAAAGCTCTGCACTGTAGCAGATCATCTGGTGTTTGACCTACACGCAAACTGAAAGCCTTGGGGGGAACACCACTCTGGGATTTTAAGATCCTTTAAAACCAAGATCTGTGTGAGCACTGTGCATATGCACATTATATCTAAAACACACAGAGGAGGTCCTAACAGGAATTAGGACCACAGCTAGTACCATCCACACACAACAGCAGTGACAAACTGAAGTTCTTACACGTACCCTGCTCCCTGACCAAATGCAAATCTAAGTTACCGCTCAGGTTAATGACTTGACATAAGTCAGGCCTTTCACTGAGGTTGGAGCAGGTTGTTAATTAACAGGTTAGACGGTCTGGAGCATACCTCGTCTTGACAGCTCAGCTGGCCCAAGATAATCAGGTAAATGGCGATAACCTCACCACCTGTCTGAGACAGAAGGTGCCTCAGTCTCACTCCATAGGGGTGGATTGTAAGACTATGAACTAAATTTGGTCTCCCTATCCCTCCTAGTCTCGATGCTCCCTGCCTAGCCAGGGAACAAGTGTTTCCAAGTGCATTGTTTGTGAACATGCACGTCAGGAACATCAGCATCTGTGGTTGTAACCTCTGAGTTGGCTTCAGGCACACACAGTCAGCCCTGGTCTCCAGGAGGCTGGGATCACACATGGGATTCAGTCAGCCAAAACACGTGGTGTTTATCTGCCTACATGAGCCAGTGCTCTGCTCCTGCCAACAGCCTTTCTTGTTTATTCTATATGTGTCTGCCTTTCCTGGCACCCTGTGTCGTAACATCTAAGAGCCAGCAAGGCACAAGTAGTTAGATGGATCAACTCATTTAATTCAGGTGCCCAAATAGCCAGTGGGTGGGTAATGGCTTTTGGTTAAAAGCCATGCTAGGACAGCGTTATAAAGGAAGGCTTGATGACAAACTACAGGACTTGAAGTGCCCAGTCTCCAATTGCAATGAATTTAAACAAACTAAAAATCTTACAAAGCAATTTTCTCGGACATTGGATAAGTTCAGATTTCACATCGTGACTCATCCTAGGTGACATGCTATGCTCTTACTTTCCTCAGAAACAATCACTTTATGCTTTAGAATAAACATCTGTCAGGAAATAGATCATATCCTACAGGAACAGAAGTAGGAATGTGAGCTTTGTTCATGAAATGCTAAGAATGCATTTTTAATGACAGAGGCCTGGGGCAGTTTCCCATAATTAGTTCACAGGAGTATGTCAGAAAGGCTCTGGCAGACTGCAGAGAACTCAAATCTGTACAATCATAAAAACATTTCAGGGTCCCTTTAAAGGGACTGGACCAGAGGCAAAAATAGCAGGATGCCCTTCATGTTGTAATCCCAGCCTTTGTATACCGGGAGGCATCAGAAGCCTTAATGAGGAATCCATTCTCTGGAGGCTTTTACTGCTAATCTACACCAAAGAGAAGGGATGGGAGAATAAATAAAGTGCTCACATTCTTTGACAGATCGAAAATGGACTTCCAGAGTCTTTAACATTCCCTCACTGCTGACCAGCCAGGACCTTGTTGACAAAAGAAGTCAATATATTCTTCATTAGAAAAAAGGCCAAGTTCAAATGCATTTCCACTGGTGTCACCTGCACTTTCTCCAGAACACTCCCTCTGGTGCTGTATTAATGTGGAAGGCAGGAGGTATTTTCTGGCAGTGTGTAGGAGGGGGTCAAATCTGGCATGTTCAAGATCCAGAATGAGAGACCTGCTTCAGTAAGGTAGAGTCACCCTCAATCAGGCTCACAGCACGGGAAAGAGAAAAACAGCTCCCTGTATATCCAGGAAGAGAGATGGGCTTCATCTCCAGTGAGGTACCTTCAGGAAAGACTGCAGCTGTCCAGTGGTTTTGGTTTGTGGAAATAGTTTCTTCCCGTGAAGATGCAAACACCCGTAGAGCAAATCTAAAACAAGTTCCTATTAGTTTATCTTGATTTTTCTTTCAAACTCTGGAGGGCTTATACAGAGTCCCTGGTGAATACCACTACTCCAAATGGTAGGTGTCACAGTAGTAATGGAGAAACTTTTTTTTTTTTTTAACTCCTAGGGAAGAATGCAGTGCCAGTCATTGTCTCTGCTAACCAACCTCACAGCTCCCAACACAGCTCTTTTGCTTGCCTCCCACAAAACCGTGGAAACATTTCTCTATTCTCTGCTTGTGGTTTCCACAGACTGAAGATAAAATCTGAGCAAATAAAGATTAAAGAAAGAGTAAAATTGAAGCAATAATACTGAGAGAGATAACAGTACTTATTAGCTCCTTCAACCTTCAGGTACTTCATAGAGCCCCAATGCGCTGATGTTGTATGGCAAGTGCTGCTGCCCTTTTCAAAGCAAGGGACACTAAGCCAGAAAGTGAAATGTAGTCTCCTGACACCCAGATCTGTGTTTTAAATCAGAGAAGTTATTATTGTAGGACAAGTTTTGCCATGCCCTGTCTGTGTGCTAACACTGAGATAATCAAGTGTTCCAAGCCAGCGACACTTCTGTGGGAGACCTTACTTCCAAACTCTTTAACAATTGTTCTCCTTAAATTAGCTCCCTTGTACTTCTCATTGTTAAAAGCATAAAGTATTATTGGCTTTTTCTTTTTAAACTTCAACTAGGGTGATGTACTTTATTCTCAAATATGAGTTAAAATACATATTCCATTCATCAGCTGTAATCATTCATCCATTATTGGACATAAGACCAGAGAGTATTAATTTCTGGTTATTTTGAGCTAGTAAAGTCCCAGTGCCGTTCAGGATTATGGTGAGACACAGGGCAAAAAGTAATTTGAAAAAAAGATCCCTATTCAAATATTCTCTTGAAATAATGAAAGCAAAGCTTGCACTTCAGCAAGCCTTTTTAGAACTTATTATTTTGACCTTATTCTGAAGTGTTTATTCAGAAATAATGTAGCCCAAGCACCAGAGCACACTAAGGAGAGTCAAGCCTCCTTTATCTTTCATTCCTATAGAAGTTGTCATAGTTCTGTCAGTGAGAGACCTTGGCACCACCCTGTTGATTCAGCAGACAAGAGAAGCTTCACATGAGGATCTACACCAGGCAGACAAAATGATATGCCTTTTTCTCCCTCCATTCCCACATTCCATAAAATGAAAATACTTCCACTTTGTAAAGAGCTATGAAAGTTACAGAAGAAAAAACAGACTGAAATGCAGTGATCATCATCCCGATCACTTACCAGTGTACAGACTGAAGGATGCCACGATCCAATGCACAAGGCAATGCCTGCTGAAGACATTTATCTTTCAAACAAATGATGTACCTTTCAGACTTAGTCAAAGAAATTAATCATCCAATATTTTGCATTTATACCAGCTACAGACAACTAAAACCAACGCTAAAACCTGAGGAGCCCTAGTGAGTCAGTGGCTTTAATTCTCATGACGCTCAGCATGGCGGAGCCCAGCTGGGAAAGGCAATCAGCTGACTTCTCCCCAGCTGGCAACAGTGGAGAGCTAAGTGCGTGGAGGGAGTGAGTGCTTCACTTCAGACACTTGAATGAAGTCATGTTTTAGAGTGCTAATGTAAATACAGTTCAATGGAGAGGATGCCGGCAGGAAACCACAGCAAGGACATAAATTCATGGTGCTAGAGACCAGCTTGGCTTGGTCTGCTGAAGTAGTTCACGAAGCAGTCCAGCATCTCATATAAATAAACTTTATACCCAGGTAGTAAACCAAGAGAAAGGCTGGATTTTATATCAGAAAACATGATTTAACAGATGGTTCCATTTCCTCCAGAATTCACCCTTGTCCTGAAAAAGATCAAGTGAAATAAAAGAGGTTCTCAGCTATGTCTGAGTTGTTTCAATTAGCCAGTTTAATTGAACAGTGCTCAAAGCAAATTAGAAGCTACTCTCCTTGCTAATTCTCACTTGCATCATTCAAGATGTTAATTGATACTGTCCAAAGCTAGGAGATTTGGACTGTCAATATGTACCTTCAGTGGCTCCTCCAAAGAGGAAAAGCTCTCAAGATGCTCCTCCAAAGAAAAAACACAGAATTTTCTTGGATTATTAATTACTGGCGTTCTGTAGCCTTCCCATTTGTCTCTTGCAATCTCTTTATAAACACAAGGTCTTATGAATGCTTGGGAATCCCTCTAACACCTGGTTCAACTGACATGGGAAAAGGACAGGAGATGGATGATGTTTGTAGATGTTCATTCTCCCTGGCATCTGCAAATGGTCTGAGGAAAGCAGTCTAAACCCAGTGAGACCACTACAGATGGGTTTAGCTATTTTGCTCCTGGTAAATCAAGTAGCTGCATCTTCCTTCATCAGTAAGGGATTATAACACAGATTTAGTGCTGACTCAGCAGAGGTCCTCAGTTTACCTCACTGCTTGCAGGCTGCTATTGACCTCTGCAGTTTCAAGAGGTGTAGGGCTATCCCTTGCATGTTTTCCGTTTCCTTCTTCAATACGTGGTTCCTTCAGTTTGAACCTATGAAGCAGCTGGTCACAAGTGTCTGTTGTATTTTTGTTCCCTCCCCTGAACAGTCCCACTCATGTTGATATTTTGGGGCATATTTTTTACGGTTCACTTTGTTCTCTCAGAGTCTTCCAAATAAGCTGGAATTACATGTTCTTCAAACCACCCTGCCTTTAATTAGAGAATCACTATGTCTGAAAAGCTATCTGCGGGCAGCAAGTCTGCATATTGTAACATAATGCACCTACAAATTCATTCTTCCTTTTCTGGTCGTGGGGGCAAACCAAAACTCTCTCCTCTCTCAGCTCATCTGAGATCACAGAGCTCCGTAGACATTGCCAGCACCCATCCCAGTGTCTTACATATATCACAACTTTTTCAGGATAGTGTTCTCTCTCACAGCTGTTCTGCACGATATTCAAAAACCAAGTAAAACACAACAACCTGTTGCTGAGCGGAGGACACCAGCAGTGCAGCATGCTATGTCTGCTCTTTAGGATGATACCTGGGATGTCTGAGCCCTAGAGGATGGCTGTGGGCACAGGGTCTCCATGTACCTCTGAGATAACAGTGCAGTACACAGTCTTTGTCCTCAGCCCTGACTGCAATCCTTCTCTTGACCTACGTATTTTTCATAAACGTCAATGCAAACCCCAAGGTGTGATTCAGCATATGATCCTGTGTCCCTAGTGTGAATTTTGTGTCTGCATTTGACTGAAGAAAGATGATTAAATTTCACATAAGGAAGAATACCATTAATTACCATCAACTTCGAATACCTGGTTAGACATGCCATCACAAGGGGCCTGGCATTCCAGAAAGTATTAGATTCCCAGTTTTACCAGATGAACATCTTTGATAACATTTCCTGTACAGTAAATGAATGAGGCAAACATACCCAAGGCATTTCTGCAGTTTGCAGACCTGGTCCAAACATCCATGAGCTCTTTCTGCTGCTTAGGCCAGCTCTCCAGAATGGTCCTTCTCCTCTTCCTCATCAGAAAGTCTAATTTGTTAAAGGCTGAACTCAAACTCTGGACTTAGAAGGCCAGGGTTCTCACATCTGGTGCTGTCATTGCCATCTTAGACAAGTCATGCTGAGAGTGAGTGCTGCAGGTGGCAACTCAAGATGTTTAAACTCTGATCTCCCAGCTAGAGGAGAGGGGGAGAGAGAGGAAGAAGGTGGTCATATCCCACGGAAGAAAGGGAGAGCTGCCAACACGTTCAGAAACAGTGGCATGTGTGGAGAATTAGAACAGCAGTGCATATAGAGTTACTTCTAAAGCCAAAGGAAGAAGAAAATCTTCCCAGCCATGGCCAAGGTAGAAGGCAAGGTGATGAGAAGGGAAGGTTTAGTGGTGAGTTGCAATTTGTATCCTTCATCCTGCCATCATCTGCCAGTCCACAGCCAGTGTGTTTATGCTGTGGTAGGCAAGGTCATGCTCTCTCAGTCCGCTTTACCTCGGTGAACCTAGCTTTGAAGCCTGCCCTCTGCTCTCCTTCCTAGTGATCTTGGATGTTCGTTCTCTTTGGGTTTCCTTTTCTATGCACAGTTGCCTGGCAGGCCTGATAAACTCTAAAAACCTTCCCTGACATCAGGGCTCCATAGTCATTGCTATCCATGCAACAGGCTCAGTAAGTGGGAGCCGGACATGTTTGGGTTTTTCAACAGACAAACCCACAGCTGATGTTATAGCATTCTATGAGATGGAAAAAAATGCATGAATGGGAATCCTATGTTTTGTGGCTAAGGTTAGGAAAGGAAGAAATACACTGATGAGGTGATCAGAGGTCCGCTAGAAGCAGCAAAATAAAAAATACATTTTTAAAAATGAACCATACATTCCAGGCTTCAAAATATGCAGTGTCTTAAGACTGGCTCCTTTTACCAGGACCTTATGGGCATTTATAGGCCATGAATTTTAGAATTGAAATGCTTGAAATTATTTTGTATCCTTAGGAAGCTTTTCGAGCTAACACACAAGGATTCTGGATCATGCAAATGTTTGTTCATGTACTTTTCCCTGCTTCTGCATAGTCCATTGCTTCATTGACTAGAGGAGCTCATAAGCCCACTCTCAAGAACAGCAGGTCTAAGTCCACGTCCTGTGCATTCAGAAAGGGAAGGGGAAGCTGACATTGTTGAAGTCTCTTCCAAATAGGAGAGACGCTGATTGCTCCTACACATTTGTTTCCGTATTTCTGAACTGTGGCTAATGTAAAGACTGTCACGAGGCACAGGCTGTATTTCAAAAGTGCCTTGCAAAGGCTTGCGTACTGCTAAATGTCAGCTTTCAGTTCTAGGATCTCAAATAGGAAATAATAGCTATAGTCAACATTATCCTCTAAGATAGGCCACAGTGTGTGAAACAGGAAAAAACTGTAACAGCTCCTTTGTGAATGGCGCGACAGGGCTTGTATTTTTACGGGTCTGTACAGACTCACTTATAAATACTGGCCTGAGATGGGTCAGTGAACGTACTAAATGAAGGCACCATGGCATTATTCTGCATTGTCCCACTTGATTCTAATAAAAACACTTCACAATGCCTAGACAAATGTATTTCTGACCTGCTAGATACTGTGTTATTACACTTGCTTCCTGGAATAACACAAAGGGAACTTAACTTCTACAGAAACGAGTCTGTGGTCAGAGATTTTATGACTGAAATAGCTTTATTGCACAAACAGGGCTTCTAGTTATCACTGTATCACACCCTCATAGCTTCTGTTCAAACTACACGTTGCCTTCTACAGTGCTCCTGGTATTTAGCACAGGTGATGGAGAATTCCCCTGGTCTGAAGTGTTCATTTTTTCCCCACGTATACATGCAGTGGAAAGTTTTTAAGTACCACGTTTTGCCTGTACGAACGAGTTTGGCCTGTGCTAAGTGCTGCTGAGAGAAGAGTGTGTCTCTCAATCACACAGTCTCCTGGCTGTAGAGTCAGCTAGAGAGGGGTGTGAGGGAAAAGAGGTCTGTTTCAGATTAAAGGATTGTTCCAAAACTTTCTGTTTGATGAGAAAAACACGACACCAAATGTTTGCTCCATGGAACAGAGAGAACCCTTCGAAAGGGACAGGACAGGAAGAACACAGTAGATGCACAGTAATGCCTTGTTATGACCTGTCCAAGGATGGCAAGTGGAGAATCAGTGTAAGAATGGTCATTAGAAAGCGTGAGCATTAAGTTACAAGCTTGCCACAGGATAATAAGGGCTTCACCGTTCCTCAGAATTATTACGTTTTTCAAACATAAGGTTGTCATTAATCTTTTTTTAAAGTAGAGGGAAAAAGTATCAGTTCTGAAGTAAAAAAATCCAGCAATAATCCAACATTTTCCATAATATCGAAGTTTGAAAAAGTATGGGGAAAAAATTATTTGTGTCTTTCTAAACAGCTAAAGATTATAGAAGGATGTTATTGGCTTTTCTGTGACTATGTATGACTTTTTTTCCTTCTCATTCCTCACAGGTTTCAAAATCTTGGAAGTGTGCTCTGTAGCAGGCTCATCAAGTGGGGAACTCATCAGCAACTTCTCAGCAACACTTCCATTTTATAAGCCTCTGATTAAGGTGTTATGTTACCTTGTAAATACTAGTCTGTGCAATAGAGATACAAAAACCTTGGTGGTCTGGGAAAGGAATGAGACAAAGGGAAAAATATTTTAATTAACTCTAAAAGAAGAGCACCAGTATAATTTACACACTATGCTTATCTGTGGGCTGTTTTTACACAGAATGTAAATGGAAGTGGTTTTTTTCATTGATATTAAAATCAGAGAGAAATTTGTATATCATGAGGCCTCACACTGAGACCTGAAACTGGGGGAGAACTCAGCGTGACAATCCAACTTCACTACTGTCTGGGAACAGGTTATTGCTTCAGTGGACGGTATTATTTTTCATTTAGAATAAACTAACAGCTCAGACCCTATGGATCAAATGCCTCTCTCACATCTTTTGGTTTAATTGTCACTGCTGTTAAATGCAAACATCTATTTTCTTTGCAAAACCATTGGCTGTTCAATCCAGTGCAATAAAATCAGACAAAAGCAGGAGCTGAGTGGGTTTGAGGCATCCATATGTGTCACTAGATGGCGTTGCAAAACAGTTATGGTATAGTTCTGTGGCAAATCACAAGGGTGTGAAAGTTGTGTAATAGGCTGCTGTGTTATCTTGTAACGCCCCAAAAAACCTGTTTATGTCTAGTGGTCGCTAAAACACGCTTGGGAACCAGTTCCCATCTCTTTTAAACTCACGTGTGTTTCATACGTAGGAATCGTCAGTTTTCTTTCTCTACAACAGCCCCTACACACTGTTCCTGCAAGTATAGTGACATACGTTCATACCAAGCTAATCCACTGAAACCAGGGACAGTGGCAAAGTTGGAGCTGTTTCCATACTGAATATGGGTGGCCTTGGCTTGGAAGATCTGTCAGGCATATTTTTAATGTCAAGCAGATGAGTCGTCCACTGCCTTCCCTTAAAGCCTGTGAGGTAGATGATTTTCTAGAAATGATACAGGGAGGTGCTATGTCTCTTAATATTTAAGATCAGCTCATCGATCCATAACAGTTTAAAAAATGAAAGGTAGGAGTTATGTTGGCACACTGTTGGGAATCAAGCTGGTATCCCATCTTCCACTTCACCTGGACCAAGGCCATCAGCTGAGCTTAGCTCGGAATTACAACTGCACTGCCACTTGCCTCACAGGTCTGCCTTCAGTTATAGCTGCACTGGTGGTGTAAGAATTGGCAGATGTGAGAGAGGAGAACAATTAGACCATACCTTTACAATTTAGCTGATGAGTTTACTGATGATGTGTGAGCCTAGCAGAGTCCAGCTCCTTCGACTGGAGCTGCGCCTGTTCTGCAGGGCCAGCAGGCTCATGTTTACTTAAGGTCAAGTCACACCTGAAGCTCAGGTGAGCACAATGTGCATGTATCCTACACTCTCCAGGACTGGAATGCCAGAATGAGATGAAGCAGATGCAAAAAGCAAATACAGTCATGCAGGACTTACTCCCCTGCCAGGAAGATAACAGTCTGCCCAGATCAGATTTAAATAACTCAGGCACCATCATCTTATCATCTCCCTTAGGAAGTTACTTGCAAAGTTTTAATACATCTCCTCCTTAGCTTCAAAAACCTTACGCTAGACTTGCCGTAGTCCGGTGGTGTCAGCGGCCCTAGCCTTTCCAGTAAAAAAACCCTCATGCTCCCTGTTCATATCACAGCCTGGTGGCTTGTTGTTTGCCCAAGCTTTAACTTATCTGTTTCTTTCACTGTCTCCTCAGAAGCCAGTCTCTCAGTCTCTCAAGCACTTGTGTTGTTCTTCTCAAAGAGAATTAAATCTCTCCCTCTATAAATAGTTCTGGTTGGTGTTTCAGTCTGCTGCTGATCTTTCCATTACCAAACTTCTTGACACTTTATAGCCCACCGTCTGCTGTGCATGATGGCATGCAGATGTTAGTCATACAGATGTCAGACATTTTTGGCTACCAGTACAGCAACAAGGAAATAGTTCTCTAACACACAGAAACTTGAGATCTTGCCTTAAATGAACTAAGTAATGAAAGGCTAGTTCTGTACTGGGTTCTCTTTGCTCCTTGCGGATGGTGAAGAAAATCACCTTTTGCCACTTATATTTGGGAAGAAAATGTTTGTTCTTTTGCTTTATATCGTTCCTTATAAGTACCTAAAACCTCCTCTTTGCTATGAAGTCTCCACACCACTGCCGCTGAGTTAATTGACATAACTTTGGCCACTGGTGGACTACCACAATGGCCTGGCACTTCTGTCTCCATTGTCCCTTAAGCTCCTGTTTTTGTCTATCTGCCTCTTTTCTTCAACGGAGATTACAATCTCCGTTGAAGAAAAGATTGTCTTGATCTTTGAGATTTTTGATTGCAGGTATAATAGCATCCTGGATATAGGCAGGCTACTAATAGCCACCATGAATGAAATCATAAAACCCTACTCTTTAATTGAATTAGCCGTTAACAAGAATAAGGTTTAATCAGATGTAATAATATATTTCCAAGGGTGATATTAAGGGTAAATAGTCTCGGAGTGTTGGTCCTAGTTTTAACATCAGACAAATATTAGCAATAGATATTTGCAGGCAGTTTTCAAGAGGGGGGGCATTAGTGGAGCAGTGAAACCAGTACATTTTAGCAGGTAGTTTTTGATAAATTGCAATGTTGTTAGTCCATAACATGATTGGGCTGCATTCTCTGGTTGTTGGTTTGTTGGTTTTTTTTTCTTCTGGGAGGGGTAGTAACTATAATACTAGTGATACAAATTAAAACCATGAATATCAGGTAATAAAGTCTGTGGAAAAGCAATGAAATGGACTGGTCATCTCCTTTGTATAGTGCAGAGATGTGATAGAACCTGAATGGTTTTGGAGAGCATGCATTTGTGGCCTCAAGCTTCTGTAGATTAGAAAATTACTCACTATGGGAGGTGAAGTAAGTTGGCTTCTTTATAAGAATCTGCGTCCTGTAGCCATTTAATAACAGCCACCTCTGTAGAAGGGACACTGAAGAGAACCAAACATCAAAATACAGTGCCATTTCCAACAGCAGTGTACATACATTACTTGGTACTTTAAACAAACTCTTCTTTGTAGATAGCAGTTTCAGTTCTCTGCTCTCCACATGCATGGATACACATACACACTTAAAAAGTTTTGTGTCTGACTAAATGATGTCAGCTATATCTTGATTCTCCCAGTGCTGACACACATGAGCAACACAGCTTTAACAGTTCTGGTCACTTTTGTGTTAAACTTCCGTTGCTACTGGAAAAACTCCAGGTCACCTCCCCTCAGTGGAAGCAGGAGCTTGCTATAGTAATTATGGAAAAAATAACAACATTCAGACATGAAAACTTGGACCAATTATTTCACCTGGGATCTCTTTCACAACGTAATTGCTTTCTCATTTCTTTCTCTTTTCTCTTCAATTTTTGGAAGGCTGTGATCTCCCTTAAGTTTTCAGCATAGTTATATTATATAAACAGGAGCAAAATCCAGGAATCTTCACTGGAGATGGGAACCTTGCCGTTGATTTCAAGACAGCTCGGTTCACGTATCAGGAACACATGTGAATTTACACATGAGGCTGCCTTTAACACGAAGATAAGAAAACCGGCAGTGGAAATATTGGTCCTTACTGTGTATTTCTCGGAAGAAATCTTTTATACAGATTTCCCTCTCTTTTTTGTTCTTTTTGGAGATCGTGGCTTGTCAGCAAGATTTTGTCATTAGTGTAACTCTCTAAGGTGAGGTGACAGGGAAAAAAACGCACTTCTTTTTGTTTTCCGGGTCTGCTCAGCACAGGGCTCTTCCCACTGCTTCTCCTGTGAGTCAGTCCATTCGTTGGACAGAAATGTTGACAACGTTGGACTGCTTTATCCCATATATTTAGACAGAAGCTGCCTGGAATGGGAAGTCATTGTCTAGTCATACAGTACACACAGAGGTACTAAACTCAACGGTAAGAACTTACTGCGCTATAGTAATATTAGTGCTCTAGTACACAGGCACTGAAGTACTCTGTAAACAGCCCACAGCAATCATCTGTTGGAGAAGGGCAGTGACTGTCTTTGAATGCTTAAAAATAGGAATATACAAGGTTTCTTTATATTGCAAGAGAACCACATTTAAATAAAAAAAAAAAAACCACAACAAAAACAAGCCTTGAAATGCTATCTAATATATGTGTCATTTCAGATGTGTCATTTCAGATGTGAGCCTCTACAGGGGTATAACCCAAGAGCGGCAGCAGTATATTAATAAAACATGCTTTGACCACGTTTTTTCTGGCAAATAGTACTTTTACGCTGTAGTCCAAAATATATAATGAAATCCAGATCTCACTAGTTGCTGGAATGTCCTTTGTCAATAACTGTGAAAAATGTCTCTCACCCTGCAGTGCAAAATTGAGCTGTGGAATTTATACGCAGAAGTTCTTCCACCCTTAAGATCCTGAACGAAAATACTGACATGGACTGAGCATGGCAGAGACCACTCCCTGCCTCTGCTTTACATCCTAATCCCTTCTGCACCAATTTTGTTTATGTGAATGTATTGCCTGTGGACTACCTCAGCAACCTCAAACCCTCAGATTTTCTATCGTTGTGTGATTAAAAAGTAGTACCAGTATCACAGAGCAGGAAAGAGGTGCATAGGTACATCTCCTCAATACGAGACACTGTATCGGGGACCAGGATCCTTTTTTATTCTTTGCCTTTTTCTGCTAGGGAATCCATCAGGATTCAACTGCATTGGTAGTTTTTGGGCTGGTGGAAACCTACCCACATGACACCACCTGAGCCGAGGTTGGGCCACAGACATTAAAAAAACAAACAACAAAACCCCCATTTCCCAGACCCTTTGGATCAATGTCGTGGCTCAAGACTTCCCATGCCATTTTGCACCTTCATCACACGTTTTTAGTTCAAAGCGCCTAAGCATTCAGCATTGTTCTATTGCCAGCTGCTGACCACTCACCATCATCTCATGAATTATGATTTGAGAAATACGTGCCTACATCATTCTGTGCCTTTTTCTACTTCCAGAAGTAGCACAGAAAGGTCACTGGACTCGTGTCCCTGCAGGCTGGTGGAATTATGAGTCTAACCAAACCAGCCCTTTGCCCCCTCTCCCAGGTGAGTAGGTTCTGCCTTTACACAGCCACGTAAGGGAAAAAAAATTCTGCAAGGAAACGGGAAGAATTGTATTCGCCAGCCAAACAGCGTATTCAGGAAGCTGGCCTGGGCCTTCCCAAAGCAAATGGAACCCCTTACAGGAGGCTGTGTGATTTTCATCCCACCCTAAACGATTCCACGGCTTTTGACTCAATTTTCTAAATACTCCCCTTTAAGCAGATACTTGCCCATTTCTTCTCTGTCTCCCAGTGTGTTTCTCCAATGCTTGGGCAGTAGACACCGGTGCTGAAAATTAGTTCAAGGAAAGAACTTAAGAGCCCAAGGTTTCCAACTACTTGTATCCCTTTTCCCCATTTTTATGACAGCCCACCCCCACTGACCCGTGGTCTGCAGAGCAGTTGGGAGTTGGAGCACCCACTGCCACAGGTGACACAGAGCACCCACAGATGCTCCCCTCCTCTGCCTCCCACCAAGGAAAGATTCCAAAAGCATCTGGCAGAGGTCTTGTTCAGCCAAAGGAGATGGGGGAGAACCACAGGCTGCCATTGCATAAGACAGAAGAGTGCCTACTCCCATGAAGGAAAGAGAAGAGTGACTCCACTGAAGATTAAATACTGTAATGTGCCTGATAGCGTACAAATAAAGACAAAGGCAATGAATGCCTGCAAGTGAGCATAAACAGCCAGTACATTATCTGCACGTGATAATATTTCCAGCTGTCACTTTCAGGCTTGAACTCTCTTCAGTCTGACCTGAAGCAAAGGGAGATAAACATTAAATTCTCATCCTGCTTCAGGCTGTTGCCTTGCCTTGCCTTGCCTTCCCTCCATAGAGCCATGCGAGCACCAATGTGAGGCAAAACTTCAGTACACGTTTCAGCATATATTTATCTGGCTTAGAATCACCAGAGGATTTGAATCTCCTCCACTGAATAGTAATGAAAGTTAGGACAAGAATGTGTGCAGCCATGTAACTAGTACTTTTTTATATTCATCTCCAAAGCATTCTGACACCTAATTACCGAGTGTAATCACTGAGCACAGCCCTGTTTTGGAAGGCTTTTTTATTGCTGAAACATAGTACAGTCTGGTTTTTAAACACGATCTTCTTCCACTCCTACCCCTTTAATTTTATAATCAAAACAAGGCTTTAAAAAGAAAAATAAAACCAATCCTTTTTTTTTAATTTAAATTACAGGCTGCAAGAAAAAGATCTGTAAACCAGAGTATTTTAGGATAGATGATGACACCCACAAATATGTAAGGAACAACCCCCTATGAATCACTGGGATCTGTTTTCTGGCAGAATCTTATTTAAGTTCCTTTTCCAGTGCAGAGGAGAGCTGAGTCTTCCCTGATAAGTGAATGAGCTGATTGTATTGCAGAACAATTTCTACTTGATCTTCTTCCAAGTGTGCAAAGCCATAAGTGATTGCATTTGGACAAAGCAGTTGTCAAAGAGACCAGACCTGGGAGATCTGCATTGGGAATCCAAGTCCTAGTATTCATGCAAAGAGATAAGTTGCATAAGCACCAGGTTCCATCCTGCTTAAATCTGCTTTGTACCACAAAATGGGGCTGTAGGAGCCAGGAGAGAATTTCTCCTCCGTTCAGAAGGGCTTGACATTGGTTGGCAGTTCCCCAGACAAAGGAATGGAGAAGGACAAAGAGAGCACACCAGAGGAAGGAGGTGCCATGGATTAGTGTTCAGACCTATGTTAACGTAAAGACTTCTTGTGCGGAAGCGCAAAAGCGAGAGGAGCATCCAGGCCTTTGCCGCTGGTGAGTTTATTGCCATGGCCAAATTAACTTAGCCATGCAGGCATGTTGTTTAGGAGAAGTAACCAATGGCACTTCATGGTACAGTCTTGAACCTCAATATTTTAAGATGCCAGTAGTACAGCTCCCCTGTGGTGTTATACTGCTGTAAGAGGGAGACGTTGGCCCTTCTGAGTGCTGGTTGGAGCTAACGAGGTCTCCTTTTCCTAATCATCTCAAGAACTCTGTCTGTGACTGACTGTCTGTAACTATCCCAAGACTATTTCTATACACCTCAGCAGCTGTATCTTTGGGAAACCATCTGCAGTTCACTGCAATGGCTTTATCACTCCCACCAGCTTGTGACTATGCGTGTATTTGCAAGGCCGGCAGATGGCAACCTTTGTATTCATGTGCTCTCACGTATCACACAGTCGTCTTGGTGTACATAACACCAGTTGCATCAGTCAGTTTGGGGTAGAACTTGTGTCAGACCCGGCCAGAAGATGTTTTGTTCTCCCTGGCTGACATTTCCATCCCAGATGTCAACCAGATGTAGAACCAGAAACAGGTCTGTGTGAGAGCCTTCCTCGCACCAGGAAGCTCTGTAAACTAGACAGCGAGAGGTGCTAAACTCAAGGTCAGCTTGATCACAGGCCAATAATAACACCTAGATATCAGAATTCCACTGCGTGTCAAATACAGCCTGAATCTTTGGGGATGATCAACCCTGTCAATATCCAGCAGGCTTAGCCTCTGTTTAAAAACATTAAATTTTGAAATTTGCAGTATTTATTTTTAAAGCCTGAAGTGTCACTTTGCATCACCAGTTTCTAAGCAACATTCCTGGGGACACCACAGAAAAAAATGTGTATTTTAAAAGTGAAGACTCAAATGAGGCCAACCTATTTATCAAAAGTGCCTTTCTATTTTAGGACTTGATCTGACCAACCAGGCACTGCTCTTTTTATTATGGGTCACTGCTTTTGCAAGCCTCTCTGTACTGACTCCTTTTCCTGCTTACATACATGGGGCTGCAGCACAGTTCCCCTGTTTACACTATTGGTTGTTATTTCCCCAGCTGCTGGCTGGGTTATGACCCCAGTCAGATCACTAATAACAGCCTCCTCCCCTCTCAGGAAAGCGAGGAGCCAGCAGGGTTTGAGAAACCTGTCTCTTCATAGAGCATCAACAATGTCCGGCTTCACAGGATTCAAGCTCTGGTGTTCTCTACCCTAATAACCCCCCACTGGCATCAGCAGGGGAACCTACACCTGCTTATCTGGCTCCCAGCTCACCAGCACTGTACAAAGTAGCTGATGCCAATTTTCCCAAGCCCCCTGCCTCCGTTCACCTTCCTTATAAGCAGTTTTTCCCACATTCTCTGGAGGATTGCCTGGAAGTCTGTTGAGAAACAGAGCTCTTCCCACTCACTCCTCTGGCTGTCTCCTGCTTGTTACTACGTTGTTTCTCCAGGTTTTGCAGGACTGAGAAAGAACCCAGGTTCAGGAGGCAGTTGACTTTCGCATTAATTCCTTAGCAGCTGAAATACTGTGGTTGTGTGCGCACCCCTTGACACGCTTGATACGTGTAATTTCAAGTCTGATACCTAAAGCAGCATATAGAAAGACTTGCAGTGCAAAACCAGATACAGATTTTCCCTTTGTGGTAATACCATTAACTTTCACTCCCTTATTAAAACCACCCTGAGGGAGATACGGTTTGTACGTTCCATTCCACCTTTCTCAAATTGCTCATGTCAGTTCAGTGGGCTAAGTATTCATTTCCATAAGCCTCCAGAGAGCTACAGTCTTCAGGGGTGGGTGCCAGTTTGATCTCAAATTTCTTGTATAGATGTGTCCATAGGGATGTCATTCCATCCTTTTACCATGACCTCCAGTCCAGCCAAGAAGAGCTCTCAGAGCCTTAATTTGAAGACTAAACAGCAGAAAACCTTCATATTCTTGAGGAAATTATCCCAAGGGCTAACTGAGATCATTATTAAAAATTGCAAGTAATTCTAATTATGTCAGGTCTACGTTTGTCAAGATTGAATTGCTAGTCATTGGTTATCCTTCTGCCTTCCTCTGCTGCATTAAAAAGCAATTTCTTCCCAGAAGTCTGTTTCCTGTGTATGCATGAGAAGATCAAAATCAAGGTATGGCCATGGCTTTCCCACCTCTGTTTCAACAGGATCATATCCAGGCATCAGGTCACCTTGTGAACCCTTTTCAATCCTTTTGAAAAGCTTGATGTGCATGGCATCATTGACGCTCATTGGCATGCTGACACACTTTCTCCTTGCTGCAATATCCCACCAAAACTTAGTTCCAGTGGCTTATATACTGTGACCTTTAAGTCCTCTGCTGAATAGCTGCCTTCCAGGATATTATCCTTTATAGAATCATAGAATCAGAATCATTTAGGTTGGAAAAGACCTTTAAGATCATCAAGTCCGACCGTTAACTTAGCACTGCCAAGTCCACCACTAAGCCATGTCCCTAAAAAACACACATATATTGTGCATGTTTTGTGCTTTTTTTTTGCTTATTGCTGTTTGAGCTCGCATTGGCCCTTTAAAATATATGTTCACTTTACCAGGACTCCCATGTTGGCTTGTATAAATGATTTACTTTCTAAGAAATTCTGATGGCAAATATTTCCAGCAGTCATTTCAAGGTTGTTCCTTACCTCACATGACAATACTAACAAACATAAGCTTTGAGAATAACCGTCGTGGCTCCACGTCTTCTTGTGTGCTAGTCCCTCCCTGTAGCTGCCTTACAATCTATTATCTTCACTCATCTTCCACCCTTTGGTACATTTAAGATGGATTCTGTAGCATGCTATTTTTTTTTTAATCAAGTTGGGAGAGAAAAGCAAAGTCCTTTCAGAAATTATTTAACATATCTGTAATAGGATAGAATACACCACAGAGATAATACAGAAATCTATTTCTTTCCTTTGTTGTCATCTCCTGTGCTTTCCTTGGCTTCATTAGGCCCATGAAGGTAAGTGATGCTGTACCTCTGTGTGGTTTTGAATTATCACTAAAACCATGAAAACTGAGGTAATTTAGTTTGGGGGTTTTTTTAATTAATTTACACCTAAGTAAATACTTTGCTTCAGCTTTGGAGGGTCACATCCTTTTTAAATCTTTATAATAAAGATGGAGAAAACATTGAAATGAAAACCTCATTTTGAATGGGGTTTCTTCAAAATGTCACAATGAAGCAGTGTAATATTTAGAGATATTTTTTCTTGTCAAGATTAATAAACCAGCAGACCTACCACTAATATAAGTGGAAAATGTTGCTCCATAGAACTCTATTTTCATGATCCTTGTGAGAATTACAATCCTCCTACCTTCCAGTGGACATAGGATAGGATATTATGGGAGAGGCTGAGCATTTTTACACGCATGTTACCATGAGCACAGGCATTCAGCACCCTCCCATAACTCCAGGGCAAACCACTGGCCACAGAATGCAAACTGTGGACACATATTAGCAAAACCACTGCTAATATTTATCAGTGTACTGGACAACTTAAAGTAGAACTGAGGCAAATAAGGAAAGAGAGAAAGAAAAGAAAGTTTTTTATCCTTGAAACATTAATTTCAAGGGAAGTAGAAGCTACACCTTCCCCCTTTGCCGCAACCAAATTAACAGAGGTCAAATCCAGTATATTATCACAGAAATTTAACAGCATCTCTGTAAATAAGTGAAATCTTGGAAAACAGTGAAAGTAGTATTAAGGTCTTGGATGGTTTTAGGTGTTATCCATCAACTACAACTAAGTGGTGTTTTACACTGAAGTTGTGTGAAACACTGAAGCCAGTGTAAACCAGCTAAAGACTAGGTGCTGGCAGCATAGCTGTGCCAGTTTGCGTCAGCTCAACAGAGTGGTGTCATTTACACCATGAACGGAGAGCAAAGGACATGACCCTGTCTTTACCCATGTCCCTGTAGGGCTTTTTGCACCTTTTCTCTTTGTTTATTTCTTCTACTGCTAGTGCATATTCATGGAAAATACACACGATTCTAATTTTAGTTCAGTAATAAACTTCCTGATCTCTTTAAAACGTACAAATTAAGAAACAGGCCTGCCCGTATGATGTTTTCAGAAAAGACTATACCAACATACCGGAGGACCTGAAAGAAAAATTGGTTAGAAAGTGAAGAGAAACTAGGTTTCACTTGAGAACTCCCAGAAAGCAAACAAAAAAGGAAAATGGGAACAGGAGGCAGAAATAACAGCGGTAAAAAACAATAACTCTCAAACACCAGAGTTGTTATTGACACTAATGGGGAAGCACACTTTTCACAGGACAAATTTTTTTTATCCAGGCAATGTCTGTTTAATGAGAGGCAAAAGAAAGCCGAGGTTGGGGAGCACCAGGGAGCTGAGTCATGTGAAGGAAAGAGTTAAGGCTGGAGTCACCCTCTCTGAAGTGCTCTGTGATGCTGTGCAGTATTTCAGCCCCCAGAGCCTTCCTCCTCCTCCTCCCTCCCTGTGTCGGAGTGGGGAGGAGGCGGGTTCTGCTGAGCTGTTAAATCCTGAGTGAAGTTTCCCCCATTTCCAGTGGCCACTGTTGTCTGAGGCTGGTTCAGAGCAGGGCTGGGGTTACCCTGACATTTCTGGGATTGTGGCCAGCCAAGAAGGGAAACAGAAGAAAAGACGAGTCTTTTACAATTTGCTTTTGTTGAAGTGTGGAGAAAGGGGAAAGGGAAGCGTGCTTTTTTTTTCGGCATCACATTCCGGTGTTTTTCTTCAGCCTGGAAAATATATTAATGCTGGTGCTTTCCTCTCTCGAAACAAAGGAGCTAAACGGGACTGAGGAAGCAAGGAGTGGGAAGGAGACTTGGGAAGTCTAAAAGAGAGAGAATTGGAACTGCCGGGAGCTCCCTTTTCTTAAATGAAATCCCTGCCTGTGTGGGTAACTGGAACAGCAAAAAGCCAAACCTGCAGGTAAATGGAGAAGCAGAGATCCCAAACGAAATTTCTGCTAACTTCATCCCGCTTGTCAAGAAGGTGAAGAAGAAAGAAAGTTAAAAGATATACAGGGAGACAGACAGTCCCTGAGACCCGTTGGGCTGCATAAAGATTAATCACCAGGCAGCAGCAAGGCTGTATGGCATTGGTCTCCTTTTAAAGGAAAAAGACACGAAACCTCGTCTCTGGAAGGGGAACTTCCCGGAGAGTGTAAGTCTCAAGGCAAATTCTTCATTTTCTGCTCTACTTATCGGACCCTTTCTCTGTGCCTTTTTGCATGTGTGTGTGAGAGAGAGCATGAGAGAGACACAAGAGAGAGAAGGATGCAGATCACAGTGCCCTTTTGGATAGACAGAGTCATGTTACAGATGGATGATCTCATATTTGCATAAAATGATCCATTTTGTGCTTTTCCAAAAATAACTGTAAACTGTACAATGCCACCAGGGCAGGACTGAGGTATAATCAGCACTTTTAAATCACTTTTTTAAATGACAAAAACTTGCCAGCCTGTGCTTTGCTTTTTTATCACTTGCGCAAGATATCATCATGTTGCTAACACCTAACTTTTCCTCTTTCTCCTCCTACCCTCAAGCAGATTGCACAATGAACTGGAGGCCAGCTCTCAGCTTAGCCCTGCTGTGGGCAGCATGGCTAGTGTGTGTCTCTGAAAAGACAGGGAAGCCAGCAGAGAGAGGGAGCCGTGGAGTTAGGAAAGTGCCCCTGGCTTACAGGGCTCCAAGCAGCCTCCTGAGAAAGTCTGGAGCATCCCTGAGGAATTCAAGTCCAAATCCCCAGCACCCTGTCACCAAGAAGGATTCTTCAACACGTCCAAAGGCACCTGCGAATCTCCTGCAAGGGGAAGTGCGTTCCCAGGCCAGGGGTATGGGCACCAGAATGAGACGGGTACAGAGACTCACAGCTACAGCCAAATACTCCAAGTCCGAGATGATTAAGGATGAAGGGATATCCTCTGCCTCACAGTCACGAGTGGTACGTTTCCCTTCAGGGTCAAGTTCCCCCAATGTTCTGGCCAGCTTTGCTGGGAAAAATCGGGTGTGGGTTATTTCTGCCCCCCATGCCTCTGAGGGCTACTACCGGCTCATGATGAGCCTTCTGAAAAACGATGTTTACTGCGAACTGGCTGAGAGGCACATCCAGCAGATTGTTTTGTTCCATGAAGAAGGGGAAGAAGGGGGAAAAGTCAGAAGGATAACAAATGAAGGAAAAATCCTGGAGCAGCCACTAGATCCTGCCCTTATCCCAAAGCTCATGAGCTTTCTGAAACTGGAGAAGGGAAAATTTGGTATGGTGCTGCTGAAGAAAACTCTGCAGGTAGAGGAAAGGTACCCTTATCCAGTCAGGCTAGAGGCCATGTACGAAGTCATCGATCAGAGCCCCATCAGAAGAATTGAGAAGATGAGGCAGAAGGGCTTTATCCAGACTTGCAAAGCAGCTGGGGTGGAGGGGCAAGTGGTTGAGGAAGGCAATAATGGGGGCAGCACCCAGCCTACACCTGGCAGTGAATATGTCCAGGTGTCAGCAAGGAAGGAGGAGCCAAGGAAGAGCAATAATCACCCAAAAAGGACCAAAACAGTGAGAAAACCAATGACAACTACAGTGGCCACTCCTCTGCCTACAGTAAGGACCACTACCCTCCCTCCCACCACCACAACTACCCGTGCCACCACCCGGGCAGTGACAACAGCAAGCCGATCTACGACAACAACTACACCTCTCCCAACCACACAGAGGACGTGGACCACAAAGTCACATTCCATCACAGAGTATCACAGGCTGCCAGTAGCCCCTGATGCCACCACACCACGAGTCACAGCCTCTGAGGATTTATACTCTCCTGTGTGGAAGACAAACCGCAGGGACCAGCAGCGTAGCCACTCAGAGAAACACCTGGCAGCCACACGGAAACCAAGCAAAGCTGCCCGCTATGACAGTTTCACAGAAGTCCCAACAGCTCCCTCAGTGCACTATACAAAGGCAAATGTGGGTAGATTTAAAGATAACCGAACAGACAGAAAGGATTATAACCACAGGGACCTGAATGTCACACCAGGGCAACACAAACCATCTAAAACTAAACCACCAAAAAAGAAGGTCCAAGAAAAGATACTGAGTAATGAATATGAAGATAAATACGACCCAAGCAAGCCTGCTCATTCCCATTTAGAGGAAGAGTTTGCAGCAGGAAATATTTCCCCAAGGAAAGGAAAAGAATCAAAGAAGCATGACCGAATGGATAAACCTGAGAAGAAGAAGAAGAAGAAGGACAGACCTGACAAGCTGCAGAAGAGTGAGAAGCAGTCCAAGAAGGACAAAGCTGAGAAAAAGAGCAAGCAGGACAAAGACCGTAGCAAGAAGAACAAGAAGGGGAGCAGGACTGAGAATGAAGATTTCCCCAAGCCCAACAAGAAGCCTTTCCTACAGCCTCCCAGAAAATCAGTGATTGACCTCCTGGAATATTTTGAAGGCAAAAGGCGGCTCATTGTAAGTAACTCATTCATCTGAATCTTATTACATAAATGAAGTCATAGTTCCCTCCCAGTAGGAATGTGCAGAACAGAAAGTTTATGGTGGTTTTGTATTCTTCTTTTTTGGTGCTTTTGTTCAAGAGGTAAAATTTCTAGACCTCAACAATCATTTCCAACAGGGAAGGTTTTGCAGCCTCACGTTGGAAATCTTGCATGCAGAATGAAGATCAGTCAGTCAGGAATTAGGCTAAATCAGTCCTTTCCATTAGCCACAATATAGCATCGGATTATTTTGTTTCCAGTGGATGTGTAGGTGTCAGGATCTGAATAGTTATGATCAATAAAATGAGGCTCCAGCGTGGATTATATCCATTCATCTCTCTGGGGTACTTGCTAGCCAATGTTACCGCATTTTGATGCTCAGCATGTCCTGCCAGCTGACACACTTGCTTTAGATTGGTGCTGGTGTCCTAAAACTGGAAGCAAGCCAGGTGGCTTGGCAGTACTGGTGCATATCTGACTGGAGATATGCACAAAGGCATAAGATCAGATGCCCTGAGGTAGGGTTGTTACATTTGCTATTCTTTTTGATGGGAATTTGGCATTCAAATCTCCTAAACATCTTCAGAGATCTCGTGCAAACTTCATTTAGTTTGTTTTTTTCTCCTGCTATAAACTATAACACTATGATAAGTTTTCAAGTCTGAGAAACTCAGCATGGTCTAGAGTTACTTGTCCCAGGGTTTAATAGTGTTGTATGTTTTTCCAACTACTTATCTAAAAAAACACTTCACCTGGGACAGGAAACAGTTTTAGCTGTAGTGCAAATGTTTTTTCTGGCAGATGGCACATACCCTGAAAGATACACTTTGAAAAACAGCTCTTCAAAAACATTATTGTGGTAGTTGGTTTCTTGCGAGCTGGCCTCTTTCACAGGTGTTGTCCAATAGTGAGTGTCACAAACACGGCTTCAGTTTTCATGCCTCATGTTCCAATTCAAATAGCTAAGATGCCACCTAAGATTTATAGAATCATAGAATGCTTTGGGTTGGAAGGGACCTTCAAAGGTCATCTAGTCCAATTCCCCTGCAGTGCGCAGGGACATCTTCAACTAGACCAGGTTGCTCAGAGCCCCGTCCAACCTGACTTGGAATGTTTCCAGGGATGGGGCTTCTACCACCTCTCTGGGCAAACTGGGCCAGTGTTTCACCACCTTCATTGTAAAAAATTTCTTCCTTATACCTATTCTAAATCTCCCCTCTTTTAGTTTTTGTCCTGTAACAACAGGCCCTGCTAAAAAGACTGTCCCCATCTTTCTTACAGGCCCTCTTTAAGTACTGGAAGGCCACAATAAGGTCTCCCCGGAGCCTTCTCTTCTCCAGGCTGAACAACCCCAACTCTCTCTGCCTGTCCTCACAGCAGAGGCGCTCCAGCCCTCTGATCATTTTTGTGACCTTCCTCTGGACCCTCTCCAACAGGTCTTTCCTTTGTTGAGGATTCCAGAGCTGAACATAGTACTCTAGGTGGGGTCTCACCAGAGCTGAGTAGAGTGGCAGGATCACCTCCATTGGACCTGTTAGTCCTCCTTCTTTTGATGTCGCCCAGGATACAGTTGGCTTTCTAGGCCACAAGTGCACTTTGCCAGTTTGTGTCCAGCTTTTCATCCACCGGTACCTCCAAGTCCTTCTCTGCAGGGCTGCTCTCAACCACATCATCCTCCAGCCTGTATTGATACTGAGGATTGACATGACCCAGGTGCAGGACCTAGCACTTGGCCTTGTTGAACCTCATGAGGTTCACAAAGGCCCACTTCTCCAGCTTGTCCAGGTCCCTCTGGAGGGCATCTTGTCCCTCAGGCATGTCAACTGCACCACTCAGCTTGGTGTCATCTGCAAACTTGCTGAGGGTACACTCGATCCCACTATGTCACTGATGAAGATATTAAACTGCACAAGTCCCAGTACAGACCCCTGAGGGATGACACCACTTGTCACTGATCCCTATCTGGACATCGAGCCGTTGACCACCACCCCTCTGGATGTGACCATCCAACCAATTCCTTATCACCTGAACAGCCCACCCATCAAATCCACATCATTCCAATTTAGAGAGAAGGATTTTGTGGGGGACTGTGTCAAAGGCTTTACCGCAGTCCAGACAGACGACATCCAGAGCTCTTCCCATGTCCAATGGTGTAGCCACTCCATCGTAGCAGGCCACTAGGTCAGTCAGGCAGGACTTGCCCTTGGTGAAGCCATGCTGGCTGTCTCGAATTGTCTCCCTGTCTCCCATGTGCCTTAGGATAGATTCTAGGAGGATCTGTTCCGTGATCTTCCCAGGCACAGAGGTGAGGCTGACAGGTTGGTAGTTCCGGGGGTTCTCCTTTCCACCCTTTTTAAAAATGGGGGCAATGTCTCCCTTTTCCCAGTCACCAAAGACTTCACCGCACTGCCAGGACTTCTCAAATATCCTGGAGAGTGGCTTTGGCACTACATCCGTCAAAAATCAGAATCCCCGCATGGGCCCAGTCACCAAAGACTTCACCGCACTGCCAGGACTTCTCAAATATCCTGGAGAGTGGCTTGGCCACTACATCAGTCAAAAGTCAGATTCCCTGAATGGGAATTTAATTAGACCATTATTTAACTGGACCATTGGAATTTAATTAATCATTCTGTTAATGATTCACAGACCTGAGCAAAAGGCAACTTTCTTCTTCCACTCTCCATTCCTACAGCTGTAGGGGCTGTGCAGAGCTACCAGACTCTACATTCCCCAACAGGTTGGAAGCGGAGAAAAGCCATATATTTGAAAAACTTGAACTTGACTGAGTTTTGCAAACGATGCCTATTAGATACTTGTTAACTAATTCTTAGCCAAATCAAAAGCGCAGAGAGAGAAATTGCACAGAGGTTTGTGATCTTTAAAACTTGGTCATATATCTCAATGACGTGGCTTCCAAGAATATGTAGAGCATCAAGACAAACAAAACCAAATCTGTAACAAGTGCCAAGCTCACAGATGTCATTACACCAACACAGTCCTGGTAACTTAAAGGATGGTTTGAAATTTGAAACTTCTGATCCAGGCCACCTCTCAGGTGGATCTCCAAGAAGAGTTGCACAATCTCAGGCTGTCAGTCCAAAACTCACTGAAGACAAATGAGCATGCCATGCTGCACTTCACTTTTCCAGTACCTAACACCAAACGCAGCCTGCTCTGATGTTTTTTGGAGAATAGGTTTGATTGGGTCATCAGTAAAAGAAGCGGCTGAACTCAATAATCTCTTTGCTATGCATGGCACATGTGGAAAACAAAGAACTTCTCAAGCTTCTTTGTATGCACACGTGTGCCTGTTTGCATCCCTTCCTATCAAACTGTTCGGTTCCCTTAGGGTCAGACCTTCCAGCAAGATGAACTCTGTCATTTGGGGGTCTTCAAACTCCCTCTGGAGAATTAGCCCACATAGCCGCAGAAGTGGCTCTCCTTGAGTCATTCCCCATTGCTTTGCTATACTTTTTTCTTTCAGACGCTTTAATAGATTGGCTCCCAAGGGCATTGTTCAGTCCTCTCCCAAAAGACTTTTGAGAGAGTCATGGAATTTTAAGTCCTATACATCGTTAAGGATTCCAGATTGCAGATTTCAATGTGAATTTCAAAAATCCAGAATTTTGAAGGCTATTCCGAGTTAAGTTCAATTAATGACAAATATAGGACCCAGCTGCAGAAACTGAAAAAATGGATGGGTTTGGAGTCCTGCAGCCCCACCTCTCCATAGCGGGGTTTTATTGCAGACTTACTAATGTTGAGAAATCTTGGCCTAGTAAATTTGGGGGTTTTGTTTACTTCTCTGCGATGATGTCATGCTGACTGAGAGTTTGTATATAACACTCCATTTATAGCCGCGTGCACCTATAGGCACATGCACATACACAGATGTATGTGCAAATACAAACAGATACAGTGCATATGCTGACTGGGTTAAAACCGTCCTGGTACAAAGATTTGGTTTGAAGTTTACTTTGCCCATAACTGTTCCCTGCTTTGTACTACAAGATTTGACAAAGCAGAGTAAGTTCAGACTTCACTGTAAGTTCCCGCCCACGGCCTCTGAAACTAGGAGCACAATACAAACCAACAGTCTGGTTTTGATCTCAGTCCTCAAATCCTTTTATGATTCTTCTTGCATTTCATTTATGCAAATTAAAAACAACCTGTTTCATGTTATGGCCCAGAAATCAAATTCTCTTTGTGTCTGACTCTCATTCATCTTCATGCCCCAACGCTGCAGTCCGGCCAGGAGGCCTTGGCATAAATGAGAGTCAGATCTTAGAAGCCCAGAAATGCCTCTTACATTTCAGTACAGTGATGAATTTGGTTTATAGAGGAGTATATCTTAAAAATTGGCCTCCAGGCCCTACAAACTTAAGGCAGCAGCTAGTGGATGATTGCACCTATTACAGAGTAAAGCATGTGTTTGCATTTGAAGAATTCCTGTGATTATTTATGACCTTAAACCACAAAATTTTGATCCAGATTCCAACTTTCTTTGTGTTTGGAGATTAGCGGCAGGTGCTCGATTGCAGGTCACTGCTGCCAGTTAGAATGATTGCATTGCTAGAGCCACAGCATTCCTCTCCGCCTGCTGCTGGAAACTGCTGCGTAAGACCACTGCGTGCTGTTACGCACTCACACCTTCCCTGGAATACTTGTATCTCAGTCACTGATGAAGGATTTAAGTTGTGTGCCCTAAACTTTTTAGAAGTTAAATCTACACAATTGTTAGGAGGCTTTGAAATAAGTACTATAAGCTGCAGAGATTTTTATACTTCTGTTGTTGTAATGCTTCCTCCTTCTGCTCCTCCCCCATAGCAGTGCTTTCTCAGCAAATATAGGTCTTGTAAGACATTAAAGTGGCTTACAAGAAACAAAAGCCTTAAATCAGCAATTTTCATGTGAGGTCACAGTGGCCTTAGCAAGTCTTTGAGGCCTTTTTATACAGCCATCAGTTACACGAGTATTCATGTAGCCCTAGTTGTACTCACCCCTTGACAGTCAAAACTGACACTGGGAGCCTTGCCCCGACCATGGGATAAGGCCAGAGTGGCTGCCGTGTTCCCAGTGCTCCCACTGTGAGTGAGTAGAGGGAATCCTAGATGCATGCCACCAGTGAAGGCTGTGAGGGATACCTAGCAGGACTGGCAAGACAAGGGATAATTGGGGAGTACGTGACTTTCTGTAGTGCCATTTCTTCAACCAGCACTGTGGAGAGGCATCAGAGGAGCTGGTGCCACCAGCTAGCCATGCTTCCTAAGGTTTTCCTGGAGCTGGCTGAGCACCTTTGGATCAGGCCTGGGGCTAAAGGTACAATCCAAACACAAATAAATAAAAAAAGGATACAGAGTTGTCAACAACTCTATGGAAAAGAAAGCCCAGTTTGCAGACAGTGACTAGTTCTCCTTCAGTAAAATACTCATCTGCTTCCTTCCTTATACTAAACAAGCTCTTTTGTCTCTGCCACCAATTAGCTGATCACAACTCCCAAGTTGGACAACACCATGTATGTACAGCAGCGAGACGAATATCTGGAGAGCTTCTGCAAGATGGCAACGAGGAAGATCTCAGTCATTACAATTTTTGGCACCATGAACAACAGCAGCATGAAAATTGACCACTTCCAGCTAGGTTCTTTATTTTTTAATAATTTCTTTCCATCTCGTGCGTTCAATACAGACAGCAAAGGGAGAGATCACCCCAGCTTGGGTCAAGATCTAAGCAAGATCATTTGCTGTGGTCCAGTTGCGCTTTCAAACCCACTCCTCCTCCTTCCATGCTAACTACTCCCCTTTCTATTTACATAAGTGTCTCTGGTATTTTCCATGTTTAGGCTTCCAGTGCTGTAACTTAAGCACCTTCAGCTTTCTTTATGGGAATTCTTAAATCCAGTAAAATGGTGAAAACAGTGAAAAGGCAGAAAATGTGATGAGGGCATGGGACAGAAAGAGGAAATTAGGCTTAGCTTTATCAATATCTTGAAAACCAACCTCACTGTCTAACTGAACGGCTGCCCTAATACAATGCCCCCCCACCGCCCTTGGTTTTCGCAAGACATCAACCATCGGTGGTTAGATAGTGGCTAGCATGATTTAAACACTGCTTAAAGAAATTGGCTGTTGTCATGGAGGAGAGGAGATTGGGGACAGGAAATGCCAAAAGGAACTGTTTGAGGCTATATTCAAAACTTGTTTCAAGTTAATCCTGTTCTGAAGTTCAACATCATTGTCTCCCCTCTCTTCCATATAACATTTTCTCATGCATTTGCACTCCTCACAAGGTTGTGGAAAAAGCTCCATTTTTCAGGGGCATGCCTTGGCTAAACCCAGGAGAAAGAGAAGTGTGCTAGTTAGATCCCTTTCTGCTAGTTCCTTTCCTTCCCAGGATCAGCTTTCCTAGGCTTAAGAGCTGATTTTGGTATGTTCATAAAGTGAGGATTCTCCTCGACAGTAAGGGGAGCTCCAGGTGCATTTTCCCCTCTGTACTGGCAAACAGATACTAATGTAGATGATTTCAGCCATAGTCTCTAGGTATGGACAACCTCACAAATTTGCACCAGCATACCTGATACCGAAAGGTTCACCTTTTGAAGTCTTATCGCTGTAAAGCAAGATACCCATCAGTGTGACTGCTTATTGCTGGCTGTTGTAAAGAGGTTCATCTCATTGAAGCCAGAGGTTTTTGAGGCACTATAAATTGGACTCTGTGGGACTTGCAAAGCAGTTCATCCATATTTGTTCATCCATATCTAGGACCACCTTCATTATGTACAGAGTTGCCATACAGACAGGTGACACTGAGCGTCCATCTCTCTTAGGCAGCTTTGAAACAACTGGTGTCAGTGTTCAGGTCCTGGGAAAGCACTCACCAAAGCTGGTGAGAACCTTTCCTTTCGTAACAGTAGGGTTTGCACAAAGGCTTCAGGTCCCGGTCTAGCAAAGCACTTAAGCTTAGGTGTCTCTTGAATAATGTAAACAATCTCATTGCTGTCTGTTTTCTGAAGGTTAACACCACTGCGAATGCTTCACTGGAGAAAGGCAAAGAAATAGTATAAAAGCTGCTAGTTTTTCTTCCAAGTCCACTGCATCTTTCCTTTAGAATTTCACCTGGTTTTACCAGACCTTGGGAAGAGATGTGTGATGGAACAGAAAGCTCAGCGTGTTTCATGTGTGGCATACAACAGGCCAGAAGATCACAGATTTATGTCTGGCTTCCAGCTATGCCTCTACTATTCTCAGAGGGAGAGGACCTAGCAGAGTCAAGGAGCCTTGTGTCCCTAACTGACAGTGAGTCACAAATCCTGCTAGAGTGTCCATTTGTGCACCTCCTTGACAAAGCTGGAGTTGTACAGGATTTTCCACATCAGGTCAAGGTTACTCAAGGTCACTTTTTGTGTACTTAGACCCATCTGCCTGTCAGTTGACAGTTCAGGATTATATTTAGCTCTAGCCTGGCTAATAAACAGACATTCACTCTGACATAGACCATACTCTTTCAGCCTGTTCCAGACTTAATCTACACCCAAACTTTCCCCAAACCACACAAGTGTATATAAGGGCTGAATTCTCACAGGAGGAATTAACTTGTTGAAGAAAAGCAGGAGATTTGGAAAGTTTTAAGTTAAACTTTACATTAAGTTCACCTTTCGTTTTTGCCCAAAACACCAAATACTGAGCTTCTTTAAAAGTTTAAATAATACTAATGTCTTTCTATTCTACCTCCCCTTCTCTAACCTTCCTGCTTGCATGGCCTCTCCATAGGTCCCTCTCTGTCAGCACCAGAGGCAGCAAAACCTCCTAAGAAACATTGTTTACCGTATTTATGCTGTAGTGAGAAGGCCTAGCACCCAGCAGGATGAGGTCTACTTGTAGTGCTCCATCTTGGGACTGAAATACAAATGACAACAACAGAAAAGTCCACAGAAAAGATTTTTGACTTGAAATTTCCAGCACGTTTAGAAGGGGTGAATGAAAGAGAGCTCATTAACACTGTTTGGCCAAGACCAGCTCATACTGAAACCAAAGAGCATTTCCCAATTTCTCACTGGAATGACATGAAAGCTGAGTGTCACTGCAGAGGTCTTCTCTTCACCCCAAATTAGCCATGTGGCCTCTTTTCCCCAACTCACGGGAACAGCTAAACACCAGCCCCAGGCTACCTACCTCACAAACAAAGCCAGTGCCTAATCTATTAGGCCACTGTACTGCTACAACAAACTGATGAACTTCTTCGCAACCTCATTTGAATTATTTCTGAAGAGTAACTCATCTTTCTAGCCTGTCTAGCTGCTAAAGATGTGTGCAAAATAGTTTCCATGCTCTTTCAGCAACCTTTCTGGAAAGAGCAAAGAGAGAGGACTTTGTAGGTAGCAGTAGAGTCTCAACTTCATGATGATCCCAGATGCCTTTTGCAGTATGGAGGTCACAGCCAAGTAGTGAATTGGAAAGAGAAGATTGGATTAACTTATTTCTTTTTTCTCCCTGGAAATCACTTCTAAGTTTGAAAGGCAGGACAGCCTTTCTGGCATTATTTTTTTTCCCCTGAAATATTTTTCTATATCACTCTTGTAATTTAATTTTCTTCTTTACACTGTAAGTTTTGAAAGAATGTCTCCTAGCAATGATACTCCAGAGTGTTATCTTCTTGTTGATATCTAGAGGCTTTAAAGCAGATGAGTGCTGTAAGTCAGCCGGTCTAAGGTACTGAACCCTACAGCTGTTTCCTGTCACATTTCACACTAACATCTTTTGCACTACTCTACCTCCATATAGGCCCATAAGATAGTCTTTACTTTCACAGGGAATTGTTTACAGGCATAAGTACGAACTTTTGGTCTATGTTTTAATGGTCATGCTTGCTGTTAGTAAGATGTAAATATCACTTATGAAGCATCTATCCATGATTTGCATGTTTTACTAAGCGAATAACCAACTAGCACAACCAGCAACCCAACAAACACAGAACCTATAACTTTGCCTATAATCCTTTATAAAACTTTCAACATATAACCATGTAAAACCATATAAATTATGTCTATAGCTTGATTAGTATAATCAAATTTTAACATTTGCTGGTTTGTTTTTTTCCTATAAGAAGCCGGTTTCGGTTTTTTTTCTATAAGAAGCAGGTCCAAGGTGTGAAACCTTAAGGTCAGGTTCTGATTCAGACATTTTCACACAGTTTTAATTCAGAAGTTTTGTTCAGTCTATTACACAGATTGGACGTACTGCAAAATTTGAATCAGATCACCATGCTCCTTAAAGGCTATGGATGTTTAGGAAATTATTTAAAATGCCTTACTGTACAATGAATCAAATCTTCTCTGCCGCGGTGTGCTAAACTCTGATCAATTCATCTCATCTCTATTTGCTGGTGGATAACGGTGGCGCAGGGAACTGGGAAGTTGTACCTCTGGATACTAGCTTTTCACCAGCTGTTGTGTCTCTGACTTCAGGCAGGTCACTTAAGCCATGGCTGGGATTTCTAAATGAGGATGTGAATATTTACATTCATAGTGGTGTCATCAGATGTTTGCAGGGAGCTCTTTGGTGCCCAGATGACGTTTCCCTTTGTGTGTGATTTAGCCTGTCTTTAGCTTTCCAGGCCCACAGCTGCATATGGAGGCCTGTTCCAGAAATGTCGCAGACGTACAGCACTGTGCTTGATGCTACAGCTGAGGCTGAGCTCAGGACACGGAGGCTTTCAGGACTTGACCCTAATACACCCTGGTTCCAGGGGAAGTGAGGAACCTCAGTACTTCCACAGGCTTGTCTTGTACATGCTTCAAATCTTTGTCTTCAAAAGTCTTTTCCTCCTCAAGCATTGCTGAATGTTTTCTTTCAGTAGAGCAGTGAGTAGGTAAAAAATTCTCAAAATTAATATTTTTCCTGTCAGGGTGCTAGAATGGGAAATGAACATCAGCAAGCAGATGGAGGAGGAGTGCCACAGCAGCATAGAGAGAGAGAGCTCAAGAGCTAGCACATACTAAACAGATTCTGGTTTCTTGTAGTCACTAAACATCCCATGTACTTTTTTAAGACTGGTAAGGTTAACTCTAGTGTCCTGGCCAACCTCAAGCTTTCTATCTATATTTTACTGACCTAAATTCTCTTTCATTTGTATATGGTGCTTTCCACCCCATGTCCTAAATTGTTGAACAGTTTCTATTTTCCATTCCATAACTGGCTGCATTTCAGGAGCTGTTGAAATTATTAGAACATGCATATACATGTATAAGCGTATTGAAAAAAATCTAGAAGATCTTTCCACGAAAGAGCAGGCAACCAAGATTTTTCAAAAGCAAGCAGATATGTTGAATACTGAAGTACTTGTGCCCTAGGATAGACTGGTTTTCAGAAAATACTGAGATTGACAACTGGGAGTTAAAAGCCATGGTGTCATGCTGATGTTTTTTAGTATCTTGCCTATGCAGCAGGAAGAGGGCTTCTAGGAAATTAGTTTCTCCCTTTCTTTCAAGGTGAAATTAAAGGCAGAGTGCTGTGTGATTCCATGACTCTTTTGTTTCTCCTTTGTCTCACACTAAGATAATGAAAAGCCCATGAAAGTGATAGAGGATGAAGACCTTGTGGACCAGCAGCTCATCAGTGAGTTGAGGAAAGAGTACGGGATGACCTACAATGACTTCTTCATGGTGCTGACAGACACTGACATGAAGGTCAAGGTGAGGGCTTTGACTCTTTTCTTTCAAAGACATTGGAAAAATATGAAAAAATAGAAAAAATTTAGGAAATTACACCACAGGCTTGCATGTGAGGCATGTAAGAGGCTGCTGTAGGACTTGGTCATTGCTGAAGGACAAGAGACGAGACAGTAAGAGAAATTTTCAGGAATTAGGTAGCTATGTTCATTTTCTGCAGTTAGGGGGTTCCGCTGGGCTGGTGAGCTGACACCATAAGAACAGGACCCCACACTGGCAATGGTTTTAATGTAGCACCTGGCATTCTAAAACACATCGTTTGGCTGCTCAGCAGGGTAGCAGCACATTGTACATGGACAATGCTCTAGCTGAATAGCCTTACAAAATAATATAATGCCTATTTGTTGCCTGCAATGGCCTGGCCTTATCACATTGGGCAAATAGTGAAAATACACTATTTCCGAAGAGCAGTCAGACTACAAAACCAGTAATATTTTCTATGATTTCTAATCTGGATAAGGCCATGTTACCTGTGTGTAAATAGAAATACTTATATCTCCCTGTATAGCCTACAGTGCTGTGATACATGCAGAAAGACTCCTAATATATCTATCTTTTTATCCATCCATTCTTTTTTCCTTAAAAGCAATACTATGAAGTACCCATAGCAATGAAGTCTGTGTTTGATTTGATCGATACCTTCCAGTCACGAATTAAAGACATGGAAAGACAAAAAAAAGAGGGTATTGTCTGCAAAGAAGACAAGAAGCAATCCCTTGAGAGCTTCTTATCCAGGTATTACCTCGTGTTTGTATCTGCTGCTAGTTTCGGTAATTATTGTCTTATTGGAAAAACACCCATCCAACTATTTCTGTGATTTCTTAATATAGATTTCCCAGTATTTACAGTGTTAAGCAAATACAGAGGTGTAGCCATAGCTGAATGCAGTCTTGTACAGAGCACTGGAAGTCAGCATCTGTGTTGTATTTCCTGACTGACTGCACATTCTTTGGACAC
>NW_010388806.1:408-24962 GCF_000710305.1 Buceros rhinoceros silvestris | reverse complement strand
TTTCCCTACCTCAGTTTCCCCATCACGACATGGAGATAATAATACTGATTTGCATTAGAAGAGCAAATAAGGATTAATTCACAGATGTTAGCTCACTGTTTTGAATGTATAAAGCAGTGTTTTATGTGTTTCAACATCGACCATCACAATCTCATTAACCCCATTCTATTCCCTTTCATGTAGCTCAAATCAGTAATTAATTCTCTGTAACTTCCTTCTTATCCCACTTGAGACAATAGCTGAACTTTGCCAGTATTAGTCATGCATACTATTAAAGGTCTTGCAGATGTGTCTTGAGAAATGTTTGAGACACCTTCTGCAGAAAGACAGGTTTTTCATGCAGTCTCTCTATGCTATGTTACTACTCTACCTGCGAGACCTAAATTCCAGGCAATAAACACGTCTGGACTGTGGGAATTCAGATCCACAGAAGAGTGGTGCAGCTACAGACCTCTCTGTTACAATGTAATTTACATGAAATTAGGGCTACCCCATCAATCAAGGCTTTACCTGTTACTACTGCACCCTCCTCACCTGCTATTAAAATCCATGGGAATACACAGTTAATGCCAGATGGCTATAAAAATAACCGAAGTGGTATGACGGATTATGACTTGAGGAGGAAAGGAGCAATGGGTAAACGGACAGGTTGTTGGTTCATAAACATTTTAAAATTCAATGGCCATTTCAACAGAAAGTTTAACAGGTTTCCACTCCACCCACCTCACCACCTCCTGTTTAGGTCTCAGTGATTCACCCTCAAGACCACCAGAAAGAACCACAGTTTGGAAACAGCTGGCCAACACAAGAGAGAGCTTGTGTGCTGGAAAGTGACAGGCCCCAAATCCTTCTTTGCTTGGAAAGAGCCCTAGTAATAAACACACATTAGAGAAACAGGCAGGAAAAATGCAGAATGTTGCAACAGAATTACAGCTGTACAGAATGCATTTGTTGTCTGTGAAACTAGCTTTGGGCTTTAAATATTGGGTGGACTTCACTAGCGAAATTAACCGTTCAGATTCCCAGTAAGATTCGTTCCAGCTTTGTCTAAGATTATCTTCCCAGCTGAACAAGAGCCCTGGCATCCCCACCCTGGCGTTGCTCATTGGGAAAATCAGTTATAATAATGCAAATATTGTTCTTAACAAGCCTGGCTGGCATGAAAGGAGACCATGAGAGCCAGAGCTGGCTTAAGGAATGCTTTAAAGCCACACTTAATCAGAAGATTCTTGAGTTTGTGGGGAGGAGTCCCCTTGTAACATTGAGACGCTGGCTGTGTTGCCCTCTGGGCTCACGAATGAGAACGGGATGCAAAATAGGTAGTAGAGGAAGAAAGGATGCACAGAGGAAATAGCCTGGCAGATTTGTCAGGACAGGAGCATTGGCTTGCGGCTTTTGATGTCAGAAATAAGAAATAAAGCTGTACATTAGTGCTGGTGAACTCACAGCTGTGAAGGACCAACTGAATTAACTTCTCAGTAAGAAGCAGGCCCAGACAAGCACACCAAGTACAGGCATTGCCTGGGACGGGGATAAACAGCTTGAGTGGCTTTCAACCCTTTCCATCTCTGTGCATTTCCAAAGGAGATACTAAAAAAAAAAAAAACCAGAAAGGAATTAAGAGCGTCTTAACGCAGCTCATAGATTAGATTCCATCCTAATTTATGCCCTAGAAAAAATAGGATCCAATGTTTACATTCGTGGTCACTGATAATAGGTAACCAGGTTTTTTTGCTGTAAAAAATATCACAAAGATTTTTTCTCCCACATTTTCAGAATAGCAACACAAATTTTCTCCCCTTTCCTTCACCTCATATACATGATTCTTAATGTTTCTCATTCCTATTCACATAACTGTATACACATGTTCATGAGGCTTTGCTGCTCCTCCTGGGCAAGACTGGAGCTTTGCTTTTCAAGGATTTACATTTTTAGTCATAAAAATACACTCAGTATCAGCGAACAAAATAAAGTTATTGGCATCTCCTATGCTTTCAGCAGCTCCTTCTGTGATTTTGAGCAAGTCCCACCATATTTTCTGCTTCTCTCAAGTGGAACAGAATTGACCCATTGCATTAGCCTTTATTTTGAGATCTTCACATGGTGCTGCAGAAAGGCAGGCTATTATTATAAGAGTAACATCTGCATCCATTTAAAAAATCATTTCCTGCTATAAAAATATCCCTGCAGTTTTGCAAATTCCTATAAATCTGACTTTTTTAAGGTTTAGTGGAGAAGTACCTTTATTCAAAAAGAGAATTGTTTGAAGAGTATTAAACCCCCCTGTAGTTAGAAAATTTAAAGGTTTCAAGTGTCCTTATGGCACTGCCTTTCCTTGAGAGGACAGTGGAATGTGCTCCTTGTGCAAAAGTTTGGTTAGATGGGGCATCCCATATTAAAGAAACGCCCAAGATTTATCTTGATGCCCCATGCATGCCTTATATAGCCACAGGCTCACACAACCACATTCTTACAAACAAGCTCAGATTTAAAGCCATGTCAAAGGCATTTTGAGCGAGTGTGGTATAGGAGGAAAAGAGGTCAGCGAGTATTTACACAGAAGTATGAGTTATGTCTGAAATGAAGATACACCCTAATTCTCAGACAGCCCTTGGACTGCAAAACATCTGTGCAGTTCCAGCAGTGGTGAATGACGTAAAAGCTAAATGTGTAGTGAGGAATTCTACAGGAACTTTTCTTTCTCTTGCATATACACTTCTCAGCATTGTGGTAACTACTGAAGGGGTCTTTGAGCAAAGATCGTAAGCTTTGCAGCATTAGGCAAAGCAGCAAAACTGCAGATGTTTCTTTGAGAGTTTTGGAGTTGTAAAATTCAAAACAGGCTTTATCATCTCTCAGTGATGGATAGAACTGGGAAGATCTCCCATCCAGCTGTTACTTAGAAGTTATGGGAGAGAGTTATGAGCCTACAGAGATCAAATGATGAGGACTTGAGTCGTATGTCATGACTGTGCCCTATTGCACTCTCTTCTCTTTCCAGGTTCCGATGGAGAAGGCGGCTGGTGGTGATCTCTGCTCCCAGCGATGAGGACTGGGCTTATTCCCAGCAGCTTGCTGCTCTCAGTGGACAAGCCTGCAATTTTGGTGAGTCAAAAGAAAGTATACTCTTGGTCCCCAAAACCACATCCTTCCTGGTGGTGCAACTGATTCCTTTGCTCAAGTCTGAACCTAGACAGTTTTATGAGCCTGGCAACTGAAAAGTTTGCCAAAGCTACTCCAAATCCAAATGAAAAATCTTGTGCTAATCAGGTAGTTCAGCACACCCTGACGGATAAGACAGCTAAACAAAGTGTTGCCTGGAATCAGTTGTGTGAGGCAGAAAAGCTTAGCACTCTGAAGCTTCTCTTCAGGCTTGTACTTCAGGATACCAGTAGTACTTTCTGTTCCTTACTGCACAAATTACCATAAGCACAATGCTTTGGGAAGGGCAGATCCTCTAATACCCAGCACAGAATTGGGCTGCTGGGAGACACGTGGGCATCATATTTTTTTCTCTTCTTTCCTGCTTCATTGCCAAAACCTGTACAAATACTAATAAAAGCTGCTTTAATCCAACAAGGACCCTCCTGGCCTGCTAACTAGGTACTTAAGATCCACCTACTAAGTGGAGAGAGATGGGGTCCTCCAGGAGGCAATTAAGACCAAGACCCAGAAACATCTGTCTCTCTTCCATTATGAAGCCTAGAGAGACTTACTTCTTAACTTAGGTTCCTTGCAATGCAAATACCTTACACGGCCTAGTCTTGACTCCTCCAATCGAATGAAACAGGTCCCATTCAAACCCCACTATTTCAAATGCATTTCAGTTATGCCTGAAGGGAGATCTGCACAGTATCACTGTCTATTCTAATCACCTGGCTTTCCTTCAGAGCATGAGCATCATCTCATTCGGCAACTACCAAAGTAAACTGTGATACTGACCGCTGTAAAATGCTTTCTGAGGAATGGATTGTTACCAAAACGGTTAATTCTCCCCACTCTTTCTTAGGGGCAGTTTGAAGGAGATCTGGTGAGCTCATACGGCATTTGCCCTCAATGGGAGTTTTAACTATGCAACATGCCTCCAAGCATCCTATCTCCAAGTTGTAAAAACAGTTATATCCAAGATCACGTAGATTGTACGGACTCTGTTACACAGTTTCTACAGCCCCTAGGGTCTTTCTTCAACGCAGAGGCAACAGTCCAAGCCTTTGACCAGAATAAATGAAAGAAGTGAACGCCTGTCATAAGCCATTCCCTGCAGTCTCCTGGAGTTTAACTGTGATATGTTATATTGCCAACTAGCTTATCCCCGTGTTTGGTTCAGGTGATGTGACCCTCAGAGACTTCACAGAAATCAGTAACCCTTTCTTCCCAAGGGCTGGCTGAGTCTGGCCCCTAGTTTAGTATGCACAGTCTTGGCTCATTAAACTGAAATCTGCCCAAAAATGTGCAGAAAGATCTGGCCTGACCCAAAACGTCCTTCATTTTCCTCACAGGTCTGCGCCATATAACTATCCTCAAATTGCTCGGACTTGGAGAAGATATTGGAGGTGTCTTGGAGTTGTATCCAATTAATGGTAAGCGACTCCTTTCATCTTCTTCGGTACTACCCAAGAAGGGCATTACGCATTGCTGAGTGCTTCTTTGCTGTAATTTCTTTAGAGGGATGGGTATGACTGTGTTTTTCTGTCTTGTTTTGCTTCTTTTAAGAACCAAGATGACACAAAAGCAAACAAAAAGCTTTCTTGGTGTTCCTGTACTAACAGCTTCTTCAGGACAGAAAAGCCCAAATATCATCTGGAAGTCATCTCACATCTTTATCTCCCACCCAAACAGAGTCCAAAGTCCTCTGCCTGCCTTGCTATCAACAACAAAGGGATGTCTGTGCCTTTTATGTGCTCAAGAGTTTGTAGTGATAAGAGAACACAAATTCAGCAGATTCTATTACATGGCTCCATCACTCATCTTCACAGAATGGTTTGGGCTGGAAAGGACCCTTTAAAAATCATCTAGTCCAATCTCCCTGTCATATCTTTCACTTGATCAGGTTGCTCAAAGCCCTGTTCAACCTGACCTTGAACATTTCCTCCAAAGGGGTATCCACAACATCTCCATGCAACCTGTTCCCATGTCACACCATTCTCATCCTAAAAAACCCCACTTCCTTATGCCTAATCTAAATTCACCCTCTTTCAGTTTAAAACCATTACCCAGTGTCCTGTCTCTATGGGCCTTAGTAAAACACCTTTTCCCATCCTTTTTATAACCCCCCTTTAAGTATTCTGCTTGTATCCCAGCAGGCTACTTCAGGTAGCTATTCTTAGGAACTAACATTTAGAACACTACAGGTTCCTCTACTACCTAATCCCAACAACTGCCTCCATCAGTGGACAAACAAAGACAGGAAGGAGCTTATTTATCCCATCACCGGTCCTACTACTTTGTACATGAAAGCATCCTAGTCCTTCTACCACATATAAACATTAAGTCTATGCCTAAGAAAGAATAAAAATGGAAAGCAGATGTCTATCTCTTCTATTGACACTCTTGCAGCCTCCACTTACTTTTCACTGAAGGACTTCATGACCTTGGTTATAGTTCCTATTTGTTAAGATCAACAGATCTATTTTCAACTGACTTGTCTAATCTACCTTGGAATTCACATTAACTTCTAGCATGTGTCCTGTTAGAACCTCTACAGATCTGCAAGGTACCTTTTATTTGTCCTGAACAGGCCTCCTATAGCTTTGATACTCCTTATCTCTTGTGCGGTTAAAAAGGTAAACATTTAATCCCTATCTATCCCTGCAGTGACATTCACAATACTGTAGACCTCACCCCAACCTATTTATTTTAGACTGCGGTCTTTACTTACTTGGTCATTTCTCATAGAGTTTCTTCCAAACCTCTGATCAACCTTGTTGCCTTCCTGACTTTCTTCCTCAGTTATACAATAGTCTTTTGAGGTGAGAAAACCAGAAATAATTTCATGCAGCGTTCAAGATACACACAAACAATAGGCTTCCATTGTGGCCTAATAATACTCTGTTTTGTTTGTTATTATTTTTCTCATGGTTTATAACTTTTGTTTAGCTTTTGACCATTAGTGAGCACTGAACTAGCCTTTCATTAAATTATTTTCGTAGCCCTCAGATCTTACTGTCAAGTAGTAATAGTCAGACCTCACCATTTCTTATGGGACGTTAGCAAAGTTTTCACTGCGTGCATCAATTTACTTCAGTCTGAACAGAGTTTCTTCCATCATCTTATTAATCAGTAACACAGTCTTACAAAGATCTTCCGCAATGCTACACAACCATCCCTTGCCCTTACTACTGTTGAGTATTCCCACACCCTCAGCACATTTCCTCACCTCCACGCTCATGCCTTTTGTGTATCATTTACAAATACACTGAAGAGCACCAGCCGCAGCACTGGTGACCTCCCTCCACCTCTAGGAACTCATCATTCACTCCCACCTTGTTCCTGCCTTTCAACCAAGCTATCAAAGTTCCTTTCAAAGCCTTCTGGAAATCCACATAGCCTGTATCAGCCAGACCACCCTTATCCACCTGCTTGCTGACCTCCTCTGGAGCCCCTCCACAAGTTTGTAAGGCAAGATGACACTTTACAAGAGTTCCAATGCCAAGCCAACTACACATATATGTGTGTGTGTGTGATTGGTCCACTGATCCTAGTCATCTTACAGTTTCTATTTATTTGCCCAGCAGACTTCACACTTAAAAGCCTAAAGTTCCATGGATTTGTGCTAGAACATCTATTTTTAAGTGGACATGATATCCACCACATCCCATATCTTGAACACGACAGTTCAAGAGTGAGGCTCTGTGTTGCCATTAATGACTCAGCAAAACCATCCTGCAGTTTGTCACACTATCACACTTCAATTCTTGTGATTTCTTTGACTATGACTGTTTTTCACATATGCCTTCTGCATCATGTGAACCAGTGACCCAAGCTGTATAAAGCCAAAGAAGGGCATGTGTTCAGTGACAAAAAGGTGTGCCACACTCTAGTAGTTTCAGCCTAGAGAATACAGACAAGTTTACCAAACCTGACAAAACTGTTAAAAACACACCTTTAGTTCACAGTGGAGCAGTTTCATTTTGGAACCAGAAAATCCTGAACTTGTAAATGACAAGTATCTTACACCGCCAGCTATCTGGTTCTATCCTATCTCATGTTGCTGACTCCCTTACCTACAAACCATCATCATTGCCTAAACAAAATATCAATGCTGTTTTTATGTGATCAATTCCTAGGAAGCTCTACTGTAGACCGAGAAGATATCCCAGCTAATTTGGTGAAGGACATTCGAAATTATTTCCAAATTAGCCCAGAGTATTTCTCCATGCTTCTCGTTGGGAAAGATGGAAACGTCAAATCCTGGTATCCTTCTCCAATGTGGTCTATGGCGATTGTGTATGATCTGATTGATTCCATGCAGCTTCGGCGACAGGAAATGACAATTCAGCAGTCGCTCGGCATGCAATGCCCAGATGATGAGTATGGTGGGTATGGTTACCATAGCTATCACCAGGGATACCAGGAAGGTTACCAAGATGACTACCGTCACCACGGAAGTTACCACCATGGATATCCATACTGAAAAGGGCAACTTAGACTCCAATTGCCCCATGTCTGTCTTCTAATAGCTATCCAAGCAATAGGTGGCCTGTGCCGAAAGTCTTCCCATGCCACCTACATATCCATGCCTCCTTGTTCTTCCACTGTTCACTCAACCAAGGGACTCTGGTCATTTGCCCTCTCAAAAATGCAGAAGCCTTTACAGTGATGCAATTCAAACCAGTAGTATTGAAGCTTTAAACAATAAAGACTCCTTTATATTTTTAAACCTTTATAAGCAAAAGAGCATCAGCAGGTGCCATTTGTATTAAAGCCAAACAAACAAACAAAAAAATCCCACAGCCCCAGTTCATGGACACTACTGTAGGGCAGGACGCGAACTGTACAAGAAACATTGCAATGCTCTTTTTAGTTCTTTTTTCTAAGGAGAAAAAATAAGTATATTTATTGGAAAATGAGATTGCATTGTGCTGATGAAGAGAAGCAAAGAATCACACTTAAGGACCTTCCCAGAAAAGGAAAATTTAAGAAAGAAGCATGGGGCAGGCTCTTTTATAACAACAATAATAAAATTCTTTTGAAGTGTGTTGTCTAAAAAGACAGCATCCCTTCTATAGTGCATTAACATTGTAATTAGCTGACATCATCAATGAAAATAAGAATTTATGGCTCTAGCAGAATTTGTTCCAATACAATACAATGTAAAGTTTTAACTACAAAGCTTACTGCATGGCCGCTTATTCTTTTAACTGGGGTCCCTGTTCTCTTAGGTCCTGCCCACCTGACATTTAAATCCAAGTTAATGAGAGCTATGTGGAAACATCAACCATAGTTAGCACTGTCTGAAATACAGGAAACTGAAAAGCATTCTTTTCATCAGAAAAAAGGAAAAAAAAAATCTTTCACATATATTTTAAATGAGTTGTAACTAGCTCTCTATAATAATGTTTTTAATTAAACTACTGCTCTAAATTTCCAATTTCCTTCTACCTGTTCTTCTCATACCCTCCCCCATTAAAAAAAAATCTAGACTAAATGCTTATTAAACTACTCGGGAATAATTTGATCTGCTACAAAGTGTAGCTCTTTCTGCTACACTTTCTGAAACGGATTTCTTCTCCCTTCTCATTGGTGTCCTTGGGCACTGGATCTGTTGCACCACCTACTGAAACCAGTGTCAGGAACAGCATACATAGCCATGCTTTCAACACCATTTGGGTTAGATTTCTAAATGTTGAAGACCAAACAGAAAGATGAGAATGAGAATGTCCTGAAGTGAAGGTATCATGCAAGCCTTCATAGTGGTCACTTCTAACGTTGAAGGCATACCTGACCAGTTATATTTTTTTTAATAATCAGTGCCATGGGTGCACTTGCCATGTATAGGAACATACAACAGAGCACTCTTACTAGGTTTTGCCGTCATAGCAGTAGCAAAGGACTAGGGAGATGCTACAGCTCTAAGCTGGCCAGACAATGATCTAGTTTGTAGTTTTGGTGGAGGTTTTTTTTGTTTGGTTTTTGGGGGTTTTTTTGCACAGTCAAAACCAGTGCTGGGTAAAACAACAAGTTCACTCAAAACCAGATGCTTTCTTTAAAAACTTAGTCACGAAAGGTCAGACCTTCCTTGCCCTTCCTCATGTCAGAAAGGCAGAGAATTGTGGAGAGGTCACAGCGCTTGGCTAGTTCTTCCTCAGCTTTACACCCCCTGGGGCAGGCTGCCCTCTGTGCCACAAGTTCTAGTTCCCATAGGGTCCTGACTTACCTCTCAGGTGACCAGAGGTAACCTGAGGGAAGGTAGGCATTTGACAGAACCATCTGCTGCCATTAACTACAGCACTTCCACAGCTGAAAGCAGTGGACAGAAAACTTAAAAAAAAAAAAAGACCTATAAAAAAAGAATTACAGAACTGAAAGGTTTCTAGAAGAAAATGGAACTAGTGCTTATTGGATCAGTGTATTAAGGTCAGCTGCCTAACTTTCTTTGCCTAAAGCAGAAGCAGAGGAAAGCATATCAGGTGTCTCACAGCCACCTCTTGTAGACAAAAAGAGGAACACCTCCCGAGCATTTTCTTTCAGATGGTCATTTCAACTTTTCTGTAATCTTGTTTTTCAAGTCTTTAAATGAAAGCCGTTTTAACTCACATTACAAATCATGGAAACTAAATGGCCTCTCCTCAGCAGAAGGAGACAGTCAATTTAAAAAGGAGAATGCGACACCTGATCCAAATTGCGTTCCCAACCCCCCACACCCCCTCTCCAGAATTCAAAGTTAAGTTGCACAAGTACCAAACCCAGCCTAGGCATTCGGTGGGAGTTGTATTAAAAATACAACTCCAAACAAGTTGTCCACTTAGAAACTGGGATGGGCTCTTAACCAAAACTACACACTCAAGTATTAACTGAATTTGAGAAAGACTCAATATTATCCTGCATTCTGGTGCCAGTTCCTGCTTTCATTGCACAGTGGCTCAAAATTACCAGAAACATTTAGCAATGACTTAAAATCCTGAATTTGCAAGCTACTTCTCCCTACAGAAAACTAAAAGCAAAACCTGAAGGAACACCAAGCCAAAAAAATCCTTTCAACAACACATAGTTATCTTGAAGACTATAAGCATTTGGGAGCTACAATACTCCAAATTATTCATTCATTTTGCAAAACACAAATCAAATCCAAAGCACTGGATCTGTCCCTGCAGCATCACTCTGAGGACAGACTTACTGAGATTCAGGTCCTATTTCTACAGCCCTTAGTGGGCCCTTTCTTAATGGGAAGATTCCACACGATAAAACTTTTCTTCTTACACATACTTATGTGATTTGATTCAGCTCCAAGATGGCAGTTTTTATCCACAGGCTGTCTTTCAAGCAACATGGCTCAGTTGCTACATTCACAAAGCAGCTGAAACTAACCAAAATAAATATTGCTTTACCCAGCTTCTTATAAACAAGAGAAACATGAACACATGTCTCTTCCTGGGAGGCTTAGTGAGCTATTTCCTCAAACCTGGAGGGAGGAACATAAAGCATCCTCAGCAGCAATCAACTCCAAACCTTTGTGAATCCGGGCTCTAAATCACAGCTTAGGAGGAGCTCTCTGCCCAATGTATTCATTAAAGGCTGTGCCAAACTAATGCTGCTGTCCAAAAATCCCCTCATAAATTTCCCTGTTGTCACTTGAGAAGAAAAATAGCAAGTTTTCCAACATGGAGTAGGTCAACATATAGTGGAAGTACCTAATCAAGTGAGATTCACACGATCTGTTTGAAACATGCAACTCTATAGACTGGTTTCCCCTTGCTAACCTCCAGCTGACAATCATTTACAGTCACTTTCTCTAACAAATCTCATGTATGCACTAAATTCAACTACTGCCATGGACAGTACAGATGCACAGAATTGCCTGCTTGTATTTTTGGGTTACTTTATGCACTTTTTTATTGCTAAGTTGATACAAATCCTTACCCATTTTTAGACAGCAGTTAACATTCTTGTTACTGCAAAGGGGATATACAGTTCTCCGTTATTAAAAGAAACCTGCCTGGCCAATGCAACAGCCTCTCTGAGGCCCCCAACCCAAAGATAATCAAAAGATTTCTACGTTTTAGACGGAACCAACCCTACAGTTCAAGCAAATGCTTGGATCAACAGTTATATACCTGATACAGTTGTGCAATTTAAGACTTTGACAATTAAGTCAAGCATGATAATATTGGTGAAATTTTTAGAGGGAAAAATCATTAAGCAGAACAAGAGTTGAAAGCAAGAACAAAGTGCTCTTTATAAAATCTGCAGATCAGTCATTTCCATATCTCATTTCTCTTAATGCAGGTATTTCAGGCACGAAGGTCAAACATATCATTTTTAAGACATCCATCTTTGGTTTGATGCTCTGTTGTTAGAGGTATGAGACCAATTTCTATGTTCCGACTTAACGGAAGCCAAAGCTCTCTGGAAAAGCTCATGTAAAAAGCTACTGCTCATGTAAATGCAAAGCAACCTGAAGTTAACAGTACTTGCACTCTTCTTGAAAACACCTGCTAAAGTTGGTAGCTATGACTGAAAAAGACAATAAACTCAGGCAAGGTATCTATTGCAAAACTGTATGTAATGGGAAAAAAATGACAATGTCTTATTGCAACTAAGTCTTTAACAGTTTGAGCAATTTCTTTCCCCCCCAGTGAATTTTCTTTTCCCAAAACAGGATATCATAAACCAAAGAAAAACATGTTTCTGCTATTTACTTTGAAACATGCTTCCTTACAAATTCTCTACATATGCAAACAACTAGGTTTCCTTTTGCTGAAATGGCCTATTACACAAGCACAATGGGAATAGCTGTAAAAAACTTTTCAGTCACAACAATAATTTCACTTTGTAAAGTTATTTTTAATATATGCTAGAAAAAACTAATAGTCTTGGAAAAAATAAATGAGAATAAAAATTTTAGTCATAGCTTATAACTTGACCATCACTGGCCACATATGGAAACAGGCTGCCCCTCTTGATGGATCAATGACAGGAGGTATGTGAATTAATATAGCAATGAGCCACCGATACAGTATGCATAAGTAAGATGTTATACACAGACCCTGGGAACAGGGCAGCAGACGGAAACAAAGGCAGGACTGTCTTCAGTCCACAGAGAACTGCATCACTGACTGATTACTATACACTGTGGTATGAGGCTTTGACACTGAACTCATTGCTTATCTTAAGAATGCTTTTGACAGTATCTTTCAGCTATGAAAGACACATTTTTGAAGGGAGGAAATTATAAACCAACATCTTTTCCACTGTTTGGAGAGAAGAGGCTTTAGGAACATACCAAGAAACTCTTATCTGCATCTCTATTCCCTTCCCCCTTTTAAATTTCTCTGAATTATTTTGAACTTATTTTTTATCTTATTCAAAATACTATCCAGCAGATGCCTCAACAGTGATTCTGAGATCACTGTGCAGAATGATTTCTCTCTCAACAAAATGAATGCAAGACCTTATCACTCTGACAGGGTGGAGCAACACCAAATGATACTACCACCTGCACCCTCCTGTTCAGTGCTCCAGATGTTCAAGCGTAGCTGCATAATATTTGTTTTCAGACAGTGGCACCCATGCAAACTAAGCCTCTACACCTAGCCTTTGTAAACACAAAAAAGACCCTATGATGCATACATACAGTGTAACACACTTTTGTTTTATTCAAGCTTTTTCAAAGTTAGGCCACATAAATTGCTTGAAAAGTTGACTGTCTGCTACAAAGGTATTTCAGATTTCCATTTCTCCAGACACTGGGAGACAGGCACACAACAGTCTCACGCTGGAAATGTGAGGAGAATTACTGGCTGAAGTCAGTGAAATAATTCTGCTCTCAGTCACATCAGAGACAATCAAAAAGAAAGGACTCCACAGGAGTCAGTACGGAGTTACATTGATGTAAAAACAGGAATGAAGACAGAATTGAGACCATTCAAACTCAAATCACACTCTAGATCTGCCTGTTTTGACAGATCAACATACCCTTAACCCAAATTATTTGATTTATTATACATTCTGAAGTGAAAGTTTGATGAGGTTAGTTCAGAGTGACTCTTTTACTCGGCTAGGGATATGTCAATCTGAATTGCCAAAACTCAATAAAATGGTCAATATGCCTCATGATTTATGAGGTTATTAGTAACATCTTAAGTCCTAAAAATAAAACTTACTGGAGCATTTGTACATTGGAAGATGCAACAAAAAGATTAATCAACACTCATCACTTCTGCAAGGTGAAGAACAGTTTATCTCTGATTTGCTAACCAAGGAATTCATACAGGAAGATGCAGTTACTCGGGACAGTCAAACAAAGAGTTGAATGACATATGGTTAGAATCCAAGACTGCCCTCCACAATATGGCACATGTCACCCAGACCACTGAGTCCAGAATCCAAGACTCTTCTTGTCTGCATCAGTTACAAATTTTGTTTCTTTTCAGCCGATTTTGAACTCCTGATTTACATGCATAGGAAGAGGAAATAGAACTCTCCCTATGTATGACTTCAACATTTTCCTCATCCACCTGACATCCATCCCCAAAATAATCTCAATTGCTCTGCAAGTGGGGAAAAGTTACCCTTCTCTGTATTAATAAAACATTAAAATTTTCTCCCTATGAGTAATAGCACTTCTCTGAGCAGCCTCACGTTAGAGGGAATCTTCATCTGTATCGATGTCACTGCTTGGTTTGTTCAGTCTCTCAAATTCTTCTCCATCCTACAGGAACCGGAAGCAAAAGAGAACAAGTTATCTTGTTATTAACACAAAAAAAAAAAAAAGAAAAAAAAGACTAAAGTTTATTTTGAAGACATCACTTATATAAAATCAAGACCTTGTAATTTAAATCTCATACCGGTGTGTTATAATCTAGCTCCAGGAACAAATGCTCGTAAAAAAACATGCCCTGTATCTTTAGCACTTTTTAGTGACTCAATCCCTAAAACAGCTTGTATCCCACTCCATTATGAGGAAGCCTGCTCACATAGTGCTCTTTGTTTTCACCACAGCTGCTCAATTCTTAAATGCTAAAATAGATAATGTCTGGTACACAAAAAATATATGACTTTGCTATTTATTGTTTGTTAACCTAAAAAGACACCATGTGGAAAACATCTCTTCTGCATTTAATGTTTCTCAGAATTAAATGGAGACAGCACTATCTGCTGGTTGCAATGTGTATTACAGAACACATCTGTGCACACAAACCGGAAGTACACAAACATAAACCCTTCCCTCTTTGACTGCTCAGCTCAAACGAATGACATACCTTAAGAGCAAGCTTTCCCTGACATGTTCTAGTTAATCAGATTACCATTCAAATGAGGACGAAACACACTAACGGGCCTGGAGGAAATGTTTCGTAAGAAAAAAACGTGTTAAAATTCTGTATTTAAACATTACCTTTTTGTCTTCAGGTATCCTTGCCACTTAAGGTAGAAAGAATCTTTACATCAAATACATTAACTTCATGATGCGGGCTCAGCTACACATCAGGTTTATCAGTTCTACCTAGGTACAATTTAAGGCATGAAATCCAATTTCTGGATGCCCAGGGACAGTAAAACATGTTGGTTTCAAGAAAGGATTTGCACAACGCTAAAGCTGCTCACAGGACTGTCTATAGTCACAGAGGAAAGCAATGCTTACCTAGGCTTCTTGAACTGAGAATTTAGAATTTGCAAAGCAATACCAAATCAATTTAAAACATATTAAGAAATACTGAGGAGTTTTGTGTTTGAGTTGATGGATGAATCCAGTCACATCTAGACTGAAACTTCCAAACGTTCCATAGCATAAACAGAGGTGAAACAAAAAAGCAACCAGGAAACAAGTACAGAAAAGCCTTACCCCACTTGACCTCTCCCATGCATCTCCTTTGACGAGCTTGCCCCTTTCCCGCAGAGTGGCATATTCCAGGCCTCTTGGTTTACTGGCATTATAGATGAATATGGAAAGGAGCACTACAGGAGCTTCCAAAAAGAATTCTAGAGAAGGCCTGAAGTCAAAGATGACAAAAGAGACGGCAGTGATGATGACAGTGGTGATCTGAGCAGTCATAACATGGAACATATTGTCTCGGAACTTCAAGATGAAGGCTACAGATAGCCCCAGGAAAGCTGTGACAAATATGAGAGCCACTGAGAAGATGTTGTGCCCATAAAAGAAGCCACAGTTCCCTATCTGCCTTCGGTCCTTAGTCTGCAGCCCCAGCATAAGTCCGTTGAACAGCACTCCAAAAGCATAGAGTTTGCTGTTCTGCGTGAAAATGCTTTCAGCATGCTGATCCCCATCTTTCAAGATCTTTTCATTGTAGATGTTAGCCAGGGCAGAAATGAAACACTGCACTAGAATAAGCAGATGGCCCAGGCTAAGGCGGAGAGGTTTCAGTGCTCCTGCCATGGTACTGGTGACATTCCACTGGAAGCTGTGAAGGAAACTTGGTGCCATGCAGTTGTCCTTTTCCAGACATGCTTCCTCAGGTCCAGCATAGAGAAGGCAGTGGTTAGATGGACTAAAAAACATATTGTGATGGAATCCATGTGCAGCCAAGCTTTGCTGATGGCTTCCAGTTCCTAGAGTCAGTGCAACGATGGACAGGAATAAAATCACCAGAGATGACCATTGTACCCAAGAGAGTTTTCGCCTAGAAGCAGACAAAAAAGCCGCCAACTTCAGAAACATAGTGGCACAAATTAAATGACAGCATAACAAGCACTATAAAACACATAATAGACATCCTGCCATAGGTTAGGAGACAGAGATAGGATCAAAGAAATATCCTGGATTTTCCAAATTGACAATAAAATGCCAAAACAGAGCATGCTTTTCTATAGTAAGGGGAGCCCAGCCTGGCAATCACAGAAATACAAAATGGTGTATTCCGCAGAGATAATTTAAGGAAAGTCTGTCAAGATCATGTTAGTTCTAGATATGGACTGTCTGACAACTTAAAAGCAACTTTGTCTCCATGGGAACTCAGACATTCAAATAACTACTCTTTCTTTGACAAACTTCCACTATATGTCACTTTTCCCCCACAATTTGTGCCTTTTCCTATCATTTTATGACGGTAAATCATACAAATCTATGAATGTAATTTATAAGACTGTTCCAACTGTTTATACTGTTTTTTCACTCAAGCAAGGCCTGTTTACACTGGGGAAAATCAGAAATTTGGAAGATCAAGTAGACTGTGATATCACAGTTTAAATCTAAAAAAAATCTAAACAACTGTGAAATCTAACAACTGTGAAAAAGCATTTTAAGTCAGACACTGTTTTGTTATATTAACAGCTGTAGAAAAGTCATCTTTGCTCCACATTCAACGTAAGTAAATTTTTGAGCAGAGTGTGACATTTCCCTATCAGTATTTTCAGAATGTAAATCACATCATAAAGAGCACAAATCAGGTGAAGTGGAACACATAGGAGAGAGAGTCTGGCTTTTGTCACATGAATAATGAAGGTGGCATATATAATTCCTTTTTAAAACATACTATGTAGTTGACCAGAAACACATCAGGGCTGGGTAATATTACTGATATTACCTCTATCTTTCACTATTACATATGTTATCCATTCTTGTTAGATTACATTTACATTCAATTAGGAATTACAACAAACTGGAAGTATGCTAATCATGAAATATGAGATTTAATGTACAAATTAAAGTACCCAAACCTTAATTCTGACCATCCAAAAAACTTATAATCATGATTTCAGTTGTTATTACAGTTGATCAAATGCGTAGGCCTAGGTAGGGACTTTGATAAGCTATTATTTCCTACACCTTCAGACGCAGAAAACAAAGCCATCTCTCCAAGCTGGTATAGCCACAAGAAAAGAGAATTACTGTTCCCATCAGACAAGAAAGAATGTAACTTAACTTTTTCATCAAGACTAGAAAAATATAAAATTTCATTTAGTTTAGTAAATACTACTTACTTTAGCACTATCCTGAACAAAAGAGCTGTTGTTATAATGACAAAATTTGAGAAGAGCACAGCCATTGCCTAGAAAGAGAAGAAGGGGAACAAAATTATACTCGAGACATAGCGTGGACATTAAAAGCACATCGACTTCAAGTGTTCACCTTTTTGCAAGGTGCCAGAGTGAAAAGCATCATCCCCCAAAAAAATACATCCAGGAAGTACTGAACTTTCTTACTTCCCAAGTGATAGAATCATTCATCATTCATGGCTTGGCTTTGCGAACGAAGATCTGGAAAGGGTTTTTCCCACGCTCACTGCAAGCGATGAGTGCACCCTTCGGGCCTGCGGGGTGGATTTTTTAGGTGAGGCGCAGCATGCGTGGAACTGGCTCCACCCTTTACACCTGAGGTTCATCTGCCAGGGCCTAGCGAGCTTGGACGGTGACAGCAAAGTCCTCGGGTCGTAGGTTTGGTTAGAGTATCCTTCTCTTAGATGATGGATGCCTTACAGGGCTAAACGAGCTCCATCTGCCTGGGTTTGGAGTCAGAGTTGTCCTTCTCCTAGGATGGCTGCCCGAAGGCTAGTGAGCCCATCCTGCCCACGGACACACTTTGTCTGACCCTTCAGTTGAGACCTGTCTGGCCTGGGAGACCCCACCAGAGGCACATGCCACCACCAGCACAGCTCTCAACCTCACAAGGGCATGAAGCTCCTTCCCCACGGCAAGGGGGTGCCTGTGAAAGAGTCGCTGCTCTACCTCCGGACATCACAGACCCAGGCACAGGGTGGCCAGGGTCTGCCAAGAACAGGAGTCCTGGAGGGGCAGTGGTAGAATACCATGCCCCTAAAATGACATTCAAGTCCCATTTTAAAATCTTTAGCAAACCACAGAGTCTAAATTCTACTGTAGTGGGAAGGTGGTACGGAAACAAAGATACAAGGAAAACCTACTTAAAAAAAGAAAAAACGGTTGACCAGTTTGACCAGCCACGTTGACTAGTCAGCTGCAAAAACAGCTGTGTCAGCAAAGGAGGAAGTTGTTCCAAAATAGAAGAAAATAGGTAGGGCAAGGCTGCTTCTTGCTGCAGTGCCAGCTTGCAGCATTCATGAAATCCCAGACTTGGACAAGGCACTAAGAGAAAACAAACTTCTTATACGTCAAGTGCATTTGCTGTATCATTTATCAAAGGTAAGGAAGTACTCAGCTGGAATTTGCAAGACTGCAACTGTAATAAAAAATTCACCTATTTCAAAGTACATCCAAAGACAACTCTAAACCTCCTGTCTAACTTGGGAACAGCTACATAATAATGACAGTGCCCTAATACATGGCCATCATCCCAAGCTGCAGACTTCTTGTGGCAAGGATTGTCTTTTTGGTCTCTGTATTAGACACTCTATACTGGGACACTGGAACGAGAACAGGCTCTTTTAGGCACGGCAGTTATCATTAAAGATCACAATCTACTAGCACCAGTGAGGAAAAAAGGTTCTTTCTGGGGGGTGGGGAGGGTTCCTAAATTGTGTGTTTTCCAAGTCTGCCCTACCGTAATCAGTACATGTACAAAAATCTAGGTGTCTGAACTCTTTCCTCCAATTCAGCCTTAGAGCAAGATCACTTTTTAAGGCAATTTTACACAAAACCATATATGGATTCAGAAGCGCAAAGCACAGACTTTATTCTGAACTTTCTCATCTGCATTTTCACATTCCCAATTCTACAACAGCAGAGCCTTTTTAATTTACCAGAGGAAAAGCACAGGTCCTTTTCCCATTACCTTAGTTCCACTCTATTCCAACAGACTATCTTTGTATAATAATCTCACGAAACAGCATGACCCAGGGTCTCAGTTAAGCTGAAGACTGACACATGAGACATCTGCCTAAGAAACCAGAGCATAATTTTCTGCTGTGCAAGATTACAACTTAAAGAATACTCATGTTAGGTGAACATTGTGGAAGGAGAAAAATATTGAACAAACAGGTTAATCTGGCAGAAAACACTCTGGAAAAAAAGAGGCTCAATGTGAAATGTACAAGTGTTCCACGTATGCTCTGTTTTCGCTTTGCAGTCAAAGCCCCCCATCCAACATCTCTAGTTAAAATAATACGATCAACATCTATAGCGGGATAGTTATAAGGAATTAATTTTGAGTTACTTTGTTCACTGAGGCCTCACGGACCTCTGTCCTAGATGAGATAAAAATTTACCAAATTCACCATGCCACTAACTTACATGTCACAAAGTCTCTAAAAAGAAGTCTTATCACTAGGAAATGTTAGCCACTAAAGAGGATCCATAGTCACAGCTTCAAGCAAAAAAATCTCACCAAAGCAACTCCATTCTTCAAGCAATGGCTCACTCAGGTACTTAGTCTCAAACCTAGTTAGTTTTTAAAGTCACACAAAACCAAGCTCAGTCAGGTATAGCCATCTTCTTTCAAGCACCTTGCTACCACCTTTTCATTGTTGTGGACTTGTAAGACAGAATACCTTGACAGCGTACAGGTACTTAGTTATCTCTTTCAATTTGTTTGCCATGATAATGTTACAATTCCAGCTAACCCTCATAAAACATATCCAGTTAAAAGGTATAAAACACTAAGAGTTCTAAAAAAGAGGAATCTTGGAGCACATATTCTGAGGAGAGAGACACAAGGTGTGTGTAGGTACATGCGTGCATTAAATGTAAAAGCTGTGCATATTACAAAAGATGATCTTAACTTGGCCAAATCAAATTGCTAAGAAAGCAGCAGTGTTTATGTAATCTTCTAAACATCAGCATTTGCTATTACAAACATTAGAGCTGAATTTCCCTCCTGGAGTAAAAAACAAAACCATACCAAACACCACCATCAAAAAACCCATACACAACAAACTGCAGAACCCAGTGCCTGTGCATGCTGTTTTAAGATACCCAACCCTGGATTTTAGATTTCTCCATCTAGGTCCTATTCTAGACTCTGGTCCATCCCTGACAGAAATGTACACCTAAAAGGACAATATTTTCAAGAGAGATTCTGAAACAGAAGGAACAGAAACTTTCACACTTATTTTTAACATCCAACAGGACCAGCCACAGTATTTTATAGCAAGCACTAAGCATCTGTTTCCATCTAACTTCAAACACAGATTCTGAACCAGAAAGTATCCTAGTACAAAAATAAAAGAAAGCATAAAAATTGCAGTTTCCTGAGCATATGCAGATTTCATCCTTTTGGATGAATGTAGTTGGAAGAAAGTACCAATTAATATTGGTACAATGTTAATTAATTAAACACTTAATACTGTGCTTAAACATAACTGATAATCAAATGCAAAAACAAAGAGTCAAACAGTTTCCTTCCTCCCCTCCTCAGTTCTTGTTACGCTTCCTCCCTTTGTGGGATTACATTTACTCACTTCTCTTTCAAATGGGTGAGGAAAGAAGTCATCATGTGACGTCACATAGGTAAAGTGGTAGAAGCCACAGAGAAAAGTGCAGCTCAAAAGCGCAGCAAATGCATTGAAAGAGAAATACAAAGTTGAAGAAACCAAAGGAGGAAAAGCACCGAAAACCTGCAATTCAGCTTACTTCTAAATTACTTTGGATGGAGAAACTACACAGAGACTCTCCTCCACTGAGCACTGCTCAACACTGCTCAGTGGGCAAGAGAATGGGAAAGTCTAGCTGGTAAGGAAACAGATCATTCTTGCATCCACAAACCTTGCCTTGAAGTGTTATAAGTGTAGATAGTCTGAGGGCAAACGTTAACTATCACTAAGACATTGGAAGATCTTCATTCAGTATATGTATACTTACTGGCTGGAGGTAGGACAGTACGTAGAAGACAATCAAGTTATCCAAAAAGTAAAGAAAGGCAGGAATTGACCATCTCATGGAATTGCAAAAATTCTTCCAGGAAAGACATTCAAAGGGATGATCCAAACAACCTTCTGAAAGGAAATCAGAAAGACAGTTCCTTTATTATCGAAAGCCCATTCCCTTGTAACAGAATAAGTACCACTGTTCTGCTTTCAGGAACACCACTGGCCTGAAAAAAACACAGTCCTCTGGCAACATTGAGGACAGAACAGAACACAGAACATAGAACTAGAGCAGCAGTCCTGTGTCTACAGGCATTCACCTCCTTCCTTCAGCAGAGAAAACATGACAAAGCCTTTTACCCTCATCAGAGTATTTGTCTCCTGGGAGCAAAAATCCAATTTTCGACCATTCATGGAGGGGCAAAAAACACCCCGAATCCACTCCACTAGTGATGTCATTACTGGGTATGATTTTCTCATGATTATCAATCAAATCTAGAACTGAAACAGTGACACAGAGTGGATCTTTCATATAGCATCCAAAGGGCAGACAGCAATGTCAGAAATACAAAACAAACCAGAACTCAGTATCTGTAGCACACAGCAAATGATTTCGGTAAAAAGAGAACATGAAGGATGTCCTCTTGAAGGAAGAAAGAAAGGACGAGGCACAAAGAATACAAGCAATGACATTTACTTAGGTATTCAGGACAACAGAACACAAAGGTCAATCGTAGAGTTAGTGCAATTTATATGCGTCTGACTTCAGTGAGGTGACTCCTATCACACCATTATACTGTGCAAAAATTCTGAAAGTGTTAGACTGTGTCTTCATTACACTTACTTGCTCCCATTTCAGCTACAACACACACAACTTGAACACCTGAATTTATAGCACAAAACAGTTATGAAAAGTAAAGTTTAGTTCTAATTCTGCATGAAAGACACAATTCCAGTGAACCTGACTAGCAGGATCTGCTCCATGCTACTACATGTGAATCTATTATTTAAAAAAACTCAACAAAAAGAGGGATTAGAAGTCCAGCAAATCTTAGAAAGTCAACACATGTCAGTTCCTTTAAACATAGGCACCTACCTTTTTTCTTAACCCATACTGCCAACACCACACACAGGACCAATTTTACTACTTCAGAACATATGTTCACAGTTGTAGGAAGGTAATCATATTTGTTATCTGTGGAATTAAGCAGATCAGAGAGAGTATACAATCAGATTCTATCTCCTGCATTCATAATTAGAGCAAGAAACTATTTTAATTCCTCCAGTCAGAATTTTAGTCACTTTCCTTAAATGCAAAAGCCTGTATCAATACTTTCATTATAAATATTTAAATATTTATGATATACAACATGCTGGATGGCTTCTTTTCTGGGTCAAAAACTTTCCTCATTTGGTCTCAGTTTACAGCAGAACTTTTTGGAAAAACTCAAGAACATCGCTACTTAAAAAAAAAAGGGGGGTGGGGGAGTGGGAATGTTTTCCATAAATAGCAATGTGCTATGTTTTTCCTCTCAAAATATGGCTTCCAGGATGATACAATCTTTTTCTAGGACTGTATCTTTTCTTTCTTAGCATATTTTGAAAATCCTCGGTGAAAGGAGAAGCAGCAATATCAGTCAGTTATAGCACGCCCACTATGGTAACACTTTTCTCCTGAGCCTGTCGCAAGACAAGTATTTCACAAAGTCACAGAGCTGTTTAGGTGGAAGAGACTTTAAGATCAAGTCCAACAGTTCACCCTGAATTGCCAGGATCCCTAAACCATGTGCCCCAGCACCATACCTCCAAGCCTTTAAAATACTTCCAGGGATGGGACTCCACCACCTCCCTGGGCAGCCTGTTCCAATGTTTCACAAGCCTCTCTGTAAATACATTTTTCCTAATATCCAGCCTTAATCTCCCCTGGAGCAATTTGAGACCGTTCCCTCTCATCCTGTTGTCTGTTTCTTGGGAGAACAGACTGACCCCCACCTCGGGTGGAAGAGATCTTTAAAATCAAGTCCAACCATTCACCCAACCATGTTCCTCAGTGCCCCATCTACATGTCCTTTAAATATTTCCAGGTATGGAGACTCCACCACCTTCCCTGGGCAGCCTGTTCCAATGCTTGACAAGCCTCTCTGTAAATACATTTTTCCTAATATCCAGCCTTAATCTCCCCTGGTACAACTTCAGGTCATTTCCTCTCATCCTGTCGCTTGTTACTTGGGAGAACAGACTGACCCTCACCTCACTACGACCTCCTTTCAGGTAGTTATAGAAATTGATAAGATCTCCCCTCAGCCTCCTTTCCTCCAGGCTGAACAACCCCAGTTCCCTCAGCTTCTCCTCACAGGACTTGCTCTCCAGACCCTTCACCAGCTTTGCTGCCCTTCTCTGAACCCGCTCCAGCACCTCAATGTCCTTCTTGCAGTGAGGGGCCCAAAACTGGACACAGCATGCAAGATGTGGCCTCACCAGCACTGAATACAGGCAGACAATTACTTCCCTCCTCCTGCTGGCCACACTATTGCTGATACAACCCAGCATGCCACCTTGGCCACCTGGGCACTGGTGGCTCATATTCAGCCAGCTGTCAACTAACACCCCCGGGGTCCTTTTCTGCTGTGCAGCTTTCCAGCCACTCTTCCCCAAGCCCATAGCATTGCAGGGCATTGTTGTGACCCAATTTCAGTCAAGATGTGTACCATCAATAGTGCTTACGCAACAATTTAGTCTTTGAAAATCACCTCTAAAATAATTTACTGTCTCATCATTTAAGGTTGAATCTCCATGTGCATCATACACCTTGCAACCCAAGTTATCACGTTATATTAGACTAGTGACTATACAGAGATTTTCCAGTACAAAAACACATGATCCCATTTCTATAATAGGATGCTGATGCTAAGAACTCTGCAGGTGGAGAACTAGGCTTTTGGGTATCTGTTTTATGCCAAACATCAATTCTTTTTTATTTGAGGTACATTATGTTTATTGTCCAACAGCACCTTCATTGGCAGAATACTTCATCAGGAGGATTCGACTTGAGCCCAATGCAATAAACACTCCTCCAAGAAGAAAGGTATAGATGGTTGTCTTGGAACAAAACAGAAATCGCCTACAGCACTTGGTCTTCATTCTGCTGTTTTGGTGTCAATGCCCTCTGGATGACAAAATGAAAATACACTATAAGTAGTACTTCCAGAAACTGGTTAAACAAGGTGAAATATATTTTACTGCTTTGTATTATTTCATTAAAAGATGCTTCTATGAAAAGCCATGATCTCATTCTACAGTTATCTTTTTCATTTAAAAAAAGTAAAATAAAGAGGAGATACTATGACAACCAGCAAAGGGGTATAACCAATGTATACAGTGACTCAGAAGGAGGCACAAAGGGGTCACTTTGCCGTAAGAGTGCACTTAACTAAAACGATTAAATAAATTACATGCTTATTTTTCTTTAATACTTTTAAGAAAAACCCTTGTTCTTATTTCGAGCAAGGAGAAGTTTTAGAGCTGTGGCGAGAGAGAGCAAGATCTCAGAGATGACCTGGCGCTTCCTCAGCGCCGGCTCTTGCCCAGGAGGCGGGGACAGAATACGGACTCCTGGAGGCAGAGCCTGAGCTGCATCCCTGTTCTCCGTCTCAAGTGCTGCCG
>NW_010388806.1:0-323 GCF_000710305.1 Buceros rhinoceros silvestris | reverse complement strand
CCTGCCGCGCTCCCGTGTCCCCCGTCTCAAGTCCTGCCGTTACTCGGCCGACCCGTTAACGGGACCCCAGGTCTGAAACACCAGCTAGCAGACAGCCAGCACCGGCGCCTGTGCCGGAAGAGAAGCGGGAGTCCCTTGGGACCGGCTGCGAGCGGGATTCCCTTGGGACCGTCTGGGAGCGGGACCTTTAACCGCCCCGGCAGTTCGCACCGTTCCACACCAGCAGGGCCAGCCAGAGCGCGGCACCTCGATCAGTCCCCGGGGTGGCAGGGAGAGCAGCTTCAAACCAGGGCCCAAGAGCCGGCTCCGCGGGCCCCGAGGCG
>NW_010388805.1:55757-65385 GCF_000710305.1 Buceros rhinoceros silvestris | reverse complement strand
TCTTCATCCGCGAAGCCAAGCCATGATGATATTTTCTCACAAAAGAAACATTGATTTGTATACTGCAATTCATGTCAATGACAAACAGAACAAGGAGTTTACGGCCACTAGTGACTGACATCAGATCTGAGTTATGTCCTGCAGTGACCAAACTCTTAGCTACATTACTGAAGATAAAGTGAAGTACTATTGAAGTTGCCATGTAGTTAATTCAACAGCAGACAGTAGACTGTTCAAGCAGCTCAGCAAAATGCATTACATTCGTACAAAAGAGGAAAGTAAAGTGAAGAAGATATGAAATGGACAAATAAGAACTTCAGGGAAGGTACATTCAAAAATCCACAGATGCTTTTAGAGAAAGCCTGTCTGAAAAAACTTCAAACTGGAATGGAAAAAAAAAAAAGAAAACCCATGCTTTCCATTGTGGCTAATGCAGAGTCAGTAGCATGTACATGCCATGGATAATACAGTTTTGAAGTGAGGACTTTATTTTCTCTGAAGTGTGATCGTCAATTACACATTGAACTCAAATATCTTGTGACGGTTAAGGAAGCAGACTAAATCGTATGATGCAACATGGCATGAGAACTGGATGCAGTTATGACAAAGGGAGGACTGACTGAGTGAAGGGGAAGCTATTTCTTCTCGGCACTCTCCATGTAAGTCCTTGCTATGCTGGTAACACGATAGTCAAAAGCTCTGCCAGAAAATGCCAATACTGCTTATTTTATCTGTTTTGCTTTTGAGCTAGGGTGAAGCTTCCTTAAGAATTATTTTTAAAACTTGAATTTTATTACAAATCTAGTTATTCAAAACTGATCCTTTTATGGAAACTTATTGGTTTGGAGGATATTTTCAACAGGAAAAAAGTTATGGAGTTCAAGTTTTTGAGAGTTCGAGAGTTCAAGTGTTCAACAGCCACAATATTCTGCACAGAGCACTCAGCTGAGATCTTGGAGATGTTAGCTCAAAGGTGTTAGCCCTGCTCCAAAAGTAGAGTCTTTAACTTAAATTATGGAATACAGGCTACTCCTTGGTGACACGTTGTCCTTCCCTTATCCTTCTCCACCAAAAAAATAAACAATGAAACCCCAAGAAATCAAACCCCAAAATAATTGTACAAAAACCTTGATTTCATCCTGGTGGAGAATGAAAGGAAAAAACAAATGTGTCCAAAATGTTACAGGATAACAATTCCCAGCCCAATTTCGTGGAGGAGGAAATCAAAGCAGGTGAGAAAAACATCATTGCTAGAGCTGCAGTGCAAACTACTGGCAGATTGAGGGTCAATAGACTGAGCTTTTACATTTTTCTGTGGAATGTATTTACTGTCAGTCAGCCCAATGTTTGCACCAAAGTTTTCCTCACAGAATATTTATACAGAAAAACCTTCCATTTCCCCTAGAGCTCCTTCTGACCCCTCTGCCCATGGTGGGACTCTCTCTGGGAACGGGATGTCAGAGGGACACTGGGCTCCCAGCCCTGAGCATGAGTACAGGGAGTAGTCACAGTACTGGTGTACCTTCATCAAGGTGTGCACCTTGGCAGGAATAAATGGAGTGGCGCTCTGGCTGGGATGCAACAGGACCTTGATGCCTGCTCTGGCCAGGCCTCACTGATGAGGATTGTGTAGGCTGCTGATGTGCCCTCCACTCCCTCCCATGTGCTTTCTGCTGCTGTTCTCCCTCCTGACATTTTACAGGGCTTTTTAAAATCAACTGCTTTCCATTTCATTGTTCCAGAAACACATGTTCCTGGGAATTTGTCTTGCCATCTACATACTGGAAAACTGCTCATATGCTAGTAATGGCTCCTGCTCATGCCCCTAGTTTGTAACTGGAGCTAACAGTATCCAATTTTAATGTCAGAATTATCTTGATTTTATCTGTCTCTCTGACTCCCACGTTCTTTGTCCTTGTTTGACACCTGTGGTTGTTCCTTCTCTTTCAGCTTGTATTTGTACCGGTGGCTTAAACCTGAAGGGATCTTCTCCTGACTGAAAGGCACCCCTTTGAAATTCATATGATCCAGTAGGAACAGGCATTTCAAAAAGTGTGTTCATTGAGCAACACTCTTACTCTGATCTGGAGAGAATTTTGAAGCTTTAAGAGGTATGGATAAATAGGTGGTGAAATGTGCTTGAAAGGCTTATTTTATGGACTAGATTTGGGTTGATGGTGTCAGGAAAACCTCTGTAGGTTCTAGGCTTTGTTTGTTAAAAGTTATAGGTTATTCATATTAACTTTTTATGAGCTAAATATATTGGCAAATGTAGGCAGTTTGGGGAATGCTTTCTTTGTTTCTAGATTAATTTTCTTCAGCATTAGAAAGAAAAAGATACTTAATCTGTATTTGATGAGAAATTTAAATGTTGTTTGGGAAGGCTATTTGATTAAAATGAGATTCTGATACATTCAGTGCTACTGAATGGCACCTTATTCCCCATTCATTTCAGTGCTGCCGTGTGGCTATTGTTGCTGTCTGATTTTCATGGGCATTAAGGGAAACTTACTCCTCAAGGTGAGGGCAAACTTCTTCTAAAGTTCAAAACAACATTACGAACTTCAACTTGCAACTCTTTCTGTCTTCTCTCTCACTGCTTTAGCTCCAAGGACTATTTTTTTACTATTATATTGTTCTGCTGTTCCCCAGTGTAATAATATCTAGTCCCCTCCACGTAAAATCAGAAGAGATGTTAAAACTTCTCTGGACCTTTAGAAAGGTTCTGCCTTCTTCAATTAAAATTCTGCCCAAGCAGCTCTTTAACTTTGTTTTCTGAGGAATATTTGTTTCTTTAATGTTGCTTTTGTATTTTCTGTGTTCCTCTTTTTGGTTGAGTTGTTTAGTTGAATTGTTTGCTTTGTTTTGAGGTAGTTTTCAGACATTTTTTTTTTTCAGAGTGGGTAAGTAAAGTGACATTCTTGTCCTTAAAAGTTTTTTTTCAGAGGAAGGTTTATGTGGCCTTCACTTAGAGATGGGACTTAGCGTAACAGTGAGATGCAAGTAAATCACAAACTTTAGTTAGAAATTCAGGTAATCTCTATGTGCATTTATTCAGTAACTGGATCCCCCTGAGCCAAGCATGTTTGTTACTAGCTCTGTGCTTTTTGAACCACAGCTATAGAGAGATCAGATATCCCAGCATTCACCCTGAGGCTAAATTCAAGTCCATGATTCAGTCTTTTTAGGCCTCATGCTCCCTGCATCCTGGGTATCATAGCTGCATAGAGCAGTGTCCTGGGCAAGGGAAAGGCTTGGCACTGGGGACCTGCAGCATGCCTATCCACCCCCGGAGGAGGGACAGTGGGAGCTTTCCCCAAAGCACCACAAAGGAACAGGTGCAGAACTCCTCTGATGACTCCAAGAGCCACTACTAATCCAACATGTCCTAAGGGAGGAAGCTGTCTTAACTTTCAGGTGGTGGCCTCTGTAGAGCACAGACCCTCGTAGCTTATATATATTTTTTTTCACCCTAGTTGGGATTTTGGGTTTTTGTTGGTTTTTTTTTTCTTTTTTTTTTTTTTAAACCACAACATAATTTATGTGAAACAGTCTGGGACTTGATAACACTCAGCCTTCGGGCTCATGCCTGAAAATGCACCTAAGCATAAATTATTGCACAATAATTCAAGCCCTGTCTGGTCTTATTGCTTAATAAAATTGACATTCTGATATGAACCAAAATGTCATGAAGTGAAATTGCACTTTTTCAAGAGTTCAACTGAAAAAAAAAAAAAAGCACCCAATAAAAAAACATTTTTTTATGAGTGAGGTAATATATAACTCTCTTTCATCTCAAGACTTTCTTTTTCCTTTTTACAAGCCAGCAACTTACTTGCTTTTTGTTCTGTAAGTAATGTGAGACGCCTTTTTATACATACTCTGAGTCATTTCATCATTCAGAAGCAAAGCAAAACCAGAAAGTTGCATGTGTTCCTGGATTTTTATCTTTAATGAAAAATACCTTTTCTCCATTTTTTTTGTAATGCCAGTAGTAAAAGGAATAGTACAGTGCTCTGAAGAACATACCTAGGAGTCAGGAACTTCTCTGTCACTCTCTTCTTAAAAATTTCCTAAAGTAGAAGTGATGGAGGAGTTCCTCAGTCTTGGTGAGAAACTGGGGAGGGATGGAGGGTTGGAGGGGTATCCTCTGCTCCCCTTTAAAATGTGTACAAATACACACCAGCACATCAGGTAACACTAAACCCAATATCGTAGTGACAAGGAGTGTGAGGAAGTCTGACTGAAGGTTCAGAGCCGTGCAATATCAGTTAGACTTACAGAAGGCTTGAGAATTAAAGGTGGTAAAGCACTTGTGGCAGGCAGCTTATTTGCTCTTTTATGTCTGTAGGAATGTGGAAAAGCTGGCCTTTTACTGGAGAATTCAGCCTGCCACAGGCCCTGAGTATGCAGCCTTCTGCAACTCAAAAGATTGTATTGGCTACACAGATCAAACACAGAGAAACAAACACTTTCCATATAACTTGCAACTGAAGTTAAACTTAATTTCTGTATAACTCACAATTAGTTTTAGGACGTTGCTTATGCTATGGAAAAGGTGTAACTTATGCTTGTTCAGAGTTTTGGTTGTTTTCATTACTTGAATGGAATGATCCTCTCCCCGAGATAAACAGTGATTACACTACTCATACCAATTCTTGTCAAGACAGGAAGATTGTTTAAAACTGTCTATGTGATGGTTAATACACTAAGCTCTTGAGTGGTGCTATGGAGATTATTTTGCAAATGCACAAAACCTCCTTACAAGAAAAACTCTGAGTCTGAAAGCAGATACTTATTAAGGTAGCCCCAAGGAACCACAATGTAGTAACTGCTGGGAAACACAGAACAAAAAAGAAATAGAGGTCTAGAAGATCAACCGAATGAAAGAAAAAAGCACGGGTAGCCTTTTGTCAACCTCCTATGTGTGTTGGAATGGAAAAAGTGAATTTGAATCTAAATCAAAGACAGAGAAACTGCTGGATCTGCTCTCTTCATGCCTTTGAACTGGCCTAAGCATGCCTCAATCTAGGCTGGGAAACATGCATGCGCTAGTTGGAGGATTTCACAATTATGAAAACTAAGGAGCCTTTTGTTTGTATATTTTGTTTACATAAATGTAGCACCATATACACCTCGTTGAAAAGGGATTAGAGCAAGTCTGTATGTACTTTTAAAAGGTAAGTAAACAGAGAAACGCTGACTGGTTTGTCTCTCCGGCCAACACATAAGGAAAGCAAACTCACTTTCTTCTAGGCACTACTTTTTAATTGGGCTCTTTCCATTGTAAACTCTACAAAATCTTCATCTGGGATGGCAAGAAGTCCCTTAGGTCACTCCAGCAGAAGGTCTTGGTCACCATATGTGGGAGATGCCATGCTGCAGAAGTCATCTTCTGTATGTTCTCCTTTCTGCATTATCAATATCCACCCTCAGGCCTGGGGGCAGAGGAGCAATGGGGCAGTCAATACAACTACCCCAGAGTGTTAACACAAAGTGGAAATGAAAGGCTCAATTTCACAATGAGAATAGCTTGGAAAAAGCCTTGTATAGCATGAAGAAAAGAATTAGGTCACTGACTCTGAGCCAGGAAAAAATACATACAAGAGGAAATTAGAACAGCAGAAGTATTTCATAGTAGCTCATCCAAAGATCTAACGTGCATGGGCAGCAATATGTTCTGTCTTCTGGGAAACTATTATGGGCAGGAAAGATTGTTGGGAATTTCTATGCCATCTGCACAATGTAACCAGTCCTACCCAGCAAATTACATATGTGGCAGTATATGTATGACATGAGATATCCTTTAAGCCTGAAAGCCAAATGCTGGACTCACCCTAATGAGAAACAGCACAAAGTCTGCTTGTTAACCCTTTTATACTGTGCATTACACACATATTTTCAGAACATCATCAAGGTTGCAAAGAAACACCCAACTTTGTTATTCTCCTCACTGCTCATGTGGATATTTAATTACATGTTGACTATTTTTTCACACTAAAATCACTGCCTCAGAGGCTGGAAGAAAGTTACTGTTGTTTCAAAGGCTTCTTTTTTTTGCAGATGTTGGATGCAGTATAGGACATTATAAGTAACAGCTTGTAGAAACCATTCCCTGGTGCATGAAGAGTAATAAATGGCTGGAAACAATCTGCACAGTTATCAATGGAAAATTCTGTTTGCCCAACCTAATTGCTGCCCGAAATAAAAGACCATAGATAAGGGAAGATCATTTACCTTGATTTCAGTGAGGCTTTTGACATATTCTTCCACAGTTGTCGTCATAGCTGAGGGGATGTGAACTGGATGAATGAATGGACACGGTGTTGGTGGAAAAAACTGCTGGACTGTTGGGCTTGAAGGGTTGTACTCGATTGTTTGAAGTACAGCTGGTGGCCAGTTAGGAGAGTGTTGATTAGGTCAATACTGGGTTAATATGTCTAACATTATCAGCAACCTGAGTGATGTGAGCAACCTCATGGATGACACCAAACTGGAGAAAGCAGCTGGCACACTGGAGGACAAGGCAATCACTCAAAGGGACCCAAATGAGAGAAATGAGCCAGATGGAAAGTCATGAGGCTGAATAAAGACAAGCACAAAGTCCTGCACCTGAGATGGAATAACCTCATGCAACAACAGAGGTTGGGAACTGTTTGTTTGTATAGCAGCTCTGTGGAAAATATTCTCGAGAGTCATGGTTGGTGATGTTGAACATGAATGAGCAATTATTGAAGCTATGAAGGCTAACCATACATAGCAAGAAGATAAACAGCAAATCAGAGGCATTGTTTATTTCCCTTTACTTATCACTCATGAGCTCTTATTTGAAATATTCTGTATGGTTTGGGACCCTTCTATACAAGGCAAACTGGAGAGAGTCCTCTGGGGGGCCAATGGGAGGATAATGGGTCTAAAACATAGAAGGGGAGAGGCTAAAGGAATTGTATTTATTTAGCTGGAGAAAAGAGGCCTAAAGGGGACCATTAGTGAAGGCACTGCCTATAAAAGTGGAGGCACTGCCTAAAGGGGATCGTAGAGATCAGTTCTCGGAGCTGCACAGGCAAAATGCAGTGAGGGATCACACACTTCAGAAAACAACATTTCAATAAGGGTAGTGAAGCAATGAAAGGGAGGCCTTGAGAAGTAGCGGGATTTCCTTCCTTTGAGATCCAAAGAACTGACCTGTACAAGGCCCTGAACAACCTGACCTAATTAGGAAGTTGGCCCTACCCCAAGTGGGGAGATGGACAAGGTGATTCCTTTCTGACCTAAGTTTTTCTAGGGTCCTATGATTCAAAATACCATGCGCCTGAAAAGCCTGGAGCCTGTCTCATACATGAACTCAACCTGTCTGCCCTGAGTGTTGTGTGACCCAGTATAGTCCCCTATTGTACCTGGAGACCATGGGAATGTCCATGTTTTTGGAAAAGGCAACGCATATGAGTTGGTTGTAGCACTTCAAAGGCACTTTGAATTCACAACTCTTATCTTGCAGGAAATATTCTAACCCCTAAGCAATTCACCCCAGTTCAAAAGAAAGTTGCTCTGCATTTCATTTTCTGAAGCCTCTGTTGGAACAAGCCAATGTGCAGAATGAAAGTAAGAATTGTATGGCCAAGAGAACAAGCAAGTAGGGACTGAGTTTATAGCCAGTTGACTATAAAGGCATTGAAGTAAGTGAAAAAGAACTGGTAACAATTACAAAAATGGAAGATCAGAAGGTCTCTGCTCCCCAGCATATTCACATGCCTTACATGTGAGAATCATCAGCTAAACGATCCAGGCACAACAGAAAAACACCTAGGCCTTCTCTTCTAGTTGAAATCATTTTTGCACCTGCTTCCCAGTCAATAATAAGGGCAAGGAATAATAAGGAAAGGAAATAAGAGAAAGAAAGTGAGAACTTACACTGAAGAGACCGGAGAATTGAATTCTGTCACTTTTTCAGCCACGAACTTTCAACGTGATTCAGGGCCAGTTCATCAATGTTCCACAGGCAGTGAGCTATAACAGAATTCCTTTGCTTGACACCCTGAAATCTAATACAGAGGCCACTGGTCCACTTCCACGTGTAACTGGACACAGTGTGAGCTGTGTTGTGAATATACGGCCTACAGATATTTAATGTTCCCAGTACCAGTCACTGCTCCCAGGACCAACTGCATGGAGTGCCTCTGTCCATGGAGTTCAGCTCAGCTTCCAAAACATCATGAACTTCTCCACAGCGTCTACTGGGACTAGTTCCTGGCCTGGCTCAACTCTTGTGCTCAGGAATTGTCAAAGAGGAATTTGCATGAGCCAAAACCGTGTCAGTAACTGATCTAATAATTCAGAACAGGGTTTGAGTGATTGCCAGAGCATAAGGCTTATGGCAACATGTGGAACAATGAGAAAAAGTAAGATACTGAGTAAATGGTTGTGACGCAAATGCTGTCCTCCTCACTTAGTAAACACAGCTTTCCTGTGCTACCCTTCCAAGTTAGCCCTTCAAATCTTTCCTCTTTCTTTTCTGAGCTGTTGAGTAGGTATGTCAGATAAGATCTCAGCGCGCTACTGATCAAAATCAGTAAGATCCACCATTAATCCTCCTGCCTGTCGTCTTTATCTGTTGTGGCATTTTAAACTTCTGTTCCAACCTCTTTGTGTAAGAGCTCACTTCATCTCATACTTTATAGCATGAAAACCAGTCAGGACCCAACCCAGGCTAGAACTGCTTTGTAATAATAAAGATATTAAAAAATGATAACAATGTTTTTGAACAACTCTGTTTGTTTTTAAGACAGGTGTGTTTCTTTAAATTACTCGGTTCTTAAGTTTACATGTGGCTTTGTCTCTCAGTTCAGGAAGTCTGGCTTAAATATTTTTAATGCTGATTTAGATTGTCACATAGGAAAAATCTTGCAGTTCCCTAGTTCAGGGCATGTAGTTCTGAATAGTGATTGAGGTATCTCTAAGGTGTCTCTAATTTGTTCCATTTTAGAAACAATTCTTGCTGCAAAAGGAGAGGCCCAGAAACACCAGTTTCTCGGTGTTAGGCTAACAGACCTCAAGCCTTTATACTGCCTCCAGTTTTTTCCAGAACATATTCTTCTTGGAGGTGGTACAGGCCCTGATTCAATGGACCATGAGTATGAGTATGAGTTACATACTTATAAGTATGTAACGTCTCCTTTGTGCTAACCTGCAATGAGTAAGCTGATAGGTCAAACATCTGTTGAATAAAGGGGTGCAATTTCTCTGTAAAAAGCCATATTTTGACTGTAACAATAGACCTGTCAAAACTCAGACACTGACCATCCTTGCTCCTGTTCCACAATTTCACACACCAATTAGGTGGCCTGAGAGACCAAGCACACAGATCCCCAATGTCTGGTGTACCACAATGGCAGTGCATTCTTCACTCAGTCAGAAATGCCCCATTCTGACAGAAAAATGTTGTATGTGGATGCCAAAAGGAGTTTCCAAAAAATGTTTTTTGGGAAAGTGAAAGTAAATTGCTACAAAATCTTAATCATCTGGGTTGCCAAATGCTGGGGGGCCAAAGTAACTGGGGAGCCAAAGTAACTGGGGAGCCATCAGTTCTATTAGGAATGTGTCAGCCTCAGAAACTGGGCACATCAGGGAG
>NW_010388805.1:27198-55641 GCF_000710305.1 Buceros rhinoceros silvestris | reverse complement strand
TCAGCAGGAGAAGCCCAGCAGATCAGCAGGCCTAGCTGACAGAAAGCATCAGCTTCTTTATAGTCAAAAGTTTTTTCAGTAGAAAATACCTAGAATCTAATTCTCAGAAACCCCAACAGTGACACTACTAAGTCACCCTAGAACTGCCAGATGTGAACATCAGTTGAAGGATAGTGCTCAACATTATAAAGAAAGGAGGAGCAGAAAGCTGGGGGAACTTAGCTGTCTCTAAGAAAGCAAGGTACTGCCTCTAGGTCACAAATTCTCTTTGCCACTTCTATGAGGGCTGCTCTGAAAGTATTGTCTCCTATTTTATTTTGTTGGCCCACAATATCAAAGGCAGATGTTGGTGGTATGACAGTAGAGGTTGAACCTTCCTGTCAATATTCCATTTAATTTTGTTGCCCTCCAACAGACAGCAGCAGAAAGGCAGCCTGACAAAAAGGCATCTGACATGGAAGTTCATATGAAACAAAGGTGTGTAATTGAATTCCTCCATGTGAAAAAAATTGCACCCATTGACATTCATCAATGCTGCTGAACATTTATGGATACCAAACAGTGGGTGTCAGCACAGTGAGGTGGGGGGTTGCATGGGCAACATTTTCCTAGCAGCAACGTTGTCATAGCAACTGTGAAACAGTGGGTCATGTCCGCTGGCGCAGATTTTTATGAGCATGGCATGCAGGCTCTTGTTCGTCGCTGGTGAAAATGCACAGTCAGTGGTGGTGACTATGTCCAAAACCAGTGTCTTGTAGCTGAGAATTTGCTCTGTCAAGTAATGTTATTGTGCTCTTTGTATCTGTTGTAGATTCCATGGAAATATATTGTAAATAGGAAGCGTTACTTCCAGAGCGACCTACGTGCTATAGCAGAGAAAACTACAAGCACTAGAGAGGACTACAAAGACTACTGAAAGCACTATAATAGAGCGAGGGATGACCTGCCCCGTTCTATTTGGCAATCCAGGCCAGAGTGGTCCCTCCAGGAGCAAAGCCAGCACCTCCTACGAGATCAGAGGTACTTCGCAGATCATGTTGCACTGATCTGTGAGGTGGCTTCACTGCAGATGTTTAGGACATTCACAACTCAGGCTAGAGCCGAATGAACTGGTGCAGAGCAGCTGAGTAATTGTAACTTTATTCAGATTACATTCTGCTGCTGAGCTTGTGAGTTTCTATGTCCTTCTTCCCTTAATAGAAGTTCATTTGCTTTACATGCCAAGTCAGAGCTCTTACAAGGTCTAAGCACTCTTTAGGCCTATGGACAGTGAGTGCCTGATAAGAGTGACTACAGGAGGGTATTTTTTTCTCAGCCCAGACAGAGAGCAAACCAGTTTTGTTGGAATCCTAGACCCACTGAGTCCAAACTTTGTTGTTATCATAAATTGCCAGGACAGATTACTTCTGGCGTTGCTTCAGTGGAATAGGACACAGATTTATCACGTATGACTACAACATAAGCAAGTCCTTCAAGGCTTGACCTCACATTCCTTCCTGCTATTTGATCTTTCACCCTCTTTCTCCTTTTCCCCCAGCCCCTGATTCTCTCTAGACATCATTTGCTACCCCAAGAGCTGGTCTTTATCTCCATCTCACACTGCCTCTGTTCTTTCTATGGTTGCAATCTCTCTGAATTCACATTATCCCCCATTTCAGGCCAAGGGAAGGCCTGGAGCTCAAAAATCAATAGGGAAGTGCAAGAAAAGTAGCACAATCCAGACCTAGCCACAGGCAGCTCCTTTTATCTTCCCAAGATGAAATGTCATTTCTGTAGCAAGTGCCTTTTCATTTGGAATCCATCTTTTCAATGATGAAATAACATTTCTAAAAGCACCACATCAGAAAGGATGGTTCTTTGCGGATACAGTGAAAATAAGCATAGCGAGTAACAGAGGATAATCTCAGCAAGCGTTTAGTAAGGTAGGAAGCACAATACCTATCCAGCCTTTGATTAGGTAGAAAATTTCAAACTGGAATTAAGCCAAATCTCCAGCATCCATAATGTCTCTAAAAAAGGCAACCAGCTGTTGGGGCATATAAGGAGCTACCACCAGAAATTCAGAGACTCCAGAAAGCTATGGGGTTTTTTGCTCCAGAAAGACTTATCTTGGACAAAATATTAGTACACAATTATTTCTAACTGTTTCCTTCAGTGTTAGTAGCTTCCCATTTCCAAATCCAAGGAAAAAGATCTCTATACTTTGAATCAGTAAGATCTCACTCTTGACCTTTCATCTTTCTGAAGGATCCCACAACAGTACTGCCATCCACAGACTTAATTTCTTTGAATTCAATGACCTTGCCCTAAAGCGCTTACAATCCCACAGTTGTCACTAACATTATGAGTCATAATAAGAAGCTAAAATTTTGGAAAATTTCAATTTCACTTCTTTTCCTTTCTTAAATAAACAGGAGGAGCGCAGCTAAAAATAAAATAATTTTAAAAAATGGTTTACTGTAAATGAGCAGTTCTGCCTCAGCTGCCATCAGGCATTATGTTTCATTGCCAGAGTCATGAAGCACACCTGGGTGACTTATGTTTCCTTTTAATTTGTGCAATTCCTGGAAAATAAAATGCCTCATTATGTTTTGCAATACAGTAGCATTTCTGTAAGGTGGCCCAAAGTATCTAATCGTTACAATACTTTCCTTTTATTTCACTAAAATGAACAGACAGGCACAGAAGATATTTAGCTTTTGGCTTTTAAAGGAACAGTTGGCATTCACAATTTAAAGCATTTCTATTATTTCAGCTAAGATGATTAATAGAAAACAACTGCTGTCTGACAGATTGCATTTAAAACTGTACTGTTGAACACGTCCCAAATTACTATGAAACAAGCAATGTACAAGGAATATATCATTAAATACATTTCAGGCAGGGAAACAGCTGCTAAAATTTAAGACAGGTAATTGTGTTAAGTTTAAATAATACTGGCAGAAAATCCACCCATCTTGCTAAATCCATCGCTTTGAAAATAGGAATGCTTTTCTCTCACAACAGAATAGATCTAAATGTAAAATTAAAAATGTACCTCTTTGCGTGTGGAGGAAAAAAGATACGCTTTCAGATCAAGTTTGGAAAGCAACAGGAAAACTGTTTAAATATTGGTTTAACCATAAGAAAGACAATTTAAAGATATAAATATGAGTATGATTGATTGTATCCATTTATAGTTTCATTTACCATGAACACAACTTACACTGAAACAGAATGCAAGCAAAATTTAAGCCTTCATTTAAAACCAGGTCTCAAGTGCTGTAGACTTGCCAAATGCCCCCACGTAAAGAGAGGGGTTCTGTGAATGGGGAACTAAGCAAGATTTTCAAAGCAGTGTTGCTCAGTGCAGCTTTAAGTTCTCTGACTGTGTCCAGTGTCCTGTGACTTAATTTTATCATTAGCACCTCTCTCACCCCCACAACCTCCTACTCGCTGTACATAAAAGTAAGTAAGAACATAAAGAATGGGCTCAGTCTGCTGCTCCCTAGGGGTCTGGGGAAAGCTGGCTCAGGGCAGTCATCACACTGTGTATTTCAGCTGCACTGAGGTACAACCTGCATCATGGAGGCATGTTGTGGGGCTGTGCTGTACATTATTATGTAAGAGAGGCCTTCAGCTTCAAACGCACAGCAATCAGCATGAATTTAAATAAGACACTGATGGGAATTAGCTGCAGAAAATTAATGCCAGGCAAGCCCGTTCTAAACACAACATGCCCAAACCTCTTGTCTGGAAACAATAAAGCCGAAAGTAGATATTCAAAATGTTAAATTACATGCTTGCATGCATGGTCTCTGCACTCAGCACATGCAAGCTGTCTCCAGCCATCTCACACCGGCATGCACACACTCGTGCCCATACGCACAGACAGAGTTATGCCGTTCAAATGCACACATAAAAGCATTCCGCTCACTTTTCCCTCATCACACATATTAAATAGGTCAAAACAATGAAAGTACATGCACAACAATGCACATGAACAGCTGTGCGTGCCAGATATAGAAAAACCATATGAGTGTGAAGAGGAAGCATGGGTCTGGATTACCACAAAACCGAACAAAAATACAAAGAAATTACTCTGAGGATTTCACAATTTATCATTTGATTTTCCAGCCCCAAAAGCTCATTCTTTTCTTTTCTTTCTTTTTTTTTTTTTTGGTGTGCTTAGAGACATTTCTAGACATTCCAGACCTGAGGGACCTGAACATGTATAAATCTATGGCACCTGACGAGACACATCCCAGAGTCCTGAGGGAAATGGCTGATGTAGTTGCCAAGACACTCTCCATGATATCTGAAAGGTCTGGGCAGTCAGGTGAAGTCCCTGGTGACTGGAAAAAGGAAAACATTGCACCCATTTTTACAAAAGGGTAGAAAAGAGGACCCTGGGACCTGTCAGCCTCACCTCTGTATGTGGGAAGATCATGTAACAGATCCTCCAAGCAGCTCTGTCAAAACACAGGGAGTACAGGGAGGTGAGTTGAGACAGCCAGCATGACTTCACCAAGGGCAAGTCCTGCCTGACCAGCACAGTGGCCTTCTATGATGAAGTGACTCTATTGGTGGACAAGGGAGGAGCTATGGATATCATCTATCTGGACTTCTGTAAAGCCTCTGACACAGTCCCACACAATATCCTTCTCTCTACATTGGAGAGATATGGATTTGTGGACTGTACAGTACATTGGTTGGATTGTCACATGCAGAGGGTAGTGGTCAATGGCTTGATGCGCAGATGGAGATCAGTGACAAATGGTGTCCCTTGGAAGTCTGTACTGGGACCATGGCTGTTTAATATCTTCCTCAGTGACATAGACAGCAGGATCTACTGCACCCTCAGCAAGTTTCCAAGATGAGTGGTGCAATTGACACGTCTGAGGAATGGGATGCCATCCAGAAGGACCTGAACAAGCTGGAGAAGCAGGCCTGTGTGAAACTCATGAGGTGCAACAAGGCCAAGTGCAAGGTGCTGCAGCTGGGTTGGGGCAATCTCTAGTATCAGTACAAGGTGGGAGATGATGTTATTGAGAGCAGCCCTACAGAGAATGACTTGGGGGTATTGGTTGATAAAAGGCTGGGCATGAGCCAGCAATATGCACTCACAGCCCAGAAACCCAACGGTATCCTGGGCTGCATCAAAAGAAGTGTGGCCAGAGGGTCAAAGGAGGCAATTCTGTCCCTCTACTCCACTCTGGCGAGACACTGGCTGAAGTACTGCATCCAGCTCTGGAGTCTGCAGCACAAGAAGGCCATGAACCTGTTGGAGAGGGTCTGGAGATGGGCCACAAAAGTGATTAGAGGGAGGAGAACCTCTGCCATGAAGACAGGCTGAAAAAGTTGGGATTATTCAACCTGGAGAAGAGAAGAATCTGGGGAGACCTTATGGCCTTTCAGTACTTAAAGGGAGCCTGTAAGAATCATAGAATCATCTGATTGGAAGAGGCCTTTAAGATCATCGAGTCCAACTGTTCACCTGCATTGCCAGGGTCCCTAAACCATGTCTCTCAGCACCACATCCACACGTCTTTTAAACACTTCCAGTGATGGGGACTCCACCACCTCCCTGGGCAACCTGTTCCAATGCTTTAAAGAAGGATGGGGGCAGACTTTTTATCAGGGCCTGTTGCAACAAGACAATGGGTAATAATTTTAAACTAAAAGACGGTAGATTCAGACTAGATATAAGGAAGAAATTTTTTACACTGAGGGTGGTGAAACACTGAACAGGTTGTCCAGAGAAGTGGTAGACGCCCATCCCTGGAAATATTCAAGGTTGGGTTGGATGGGGCTCTGAGCAACCTGATCTAGTTGAAGATGTCCTTGCTCACTGCAGAGGGTTTTGGACTAGATGGGCTTTGAAGGTCCTTTCCAACCCAAAGCATTCTGATTCTTTGATATTTTATTGATTTTGTGCTCAGTCTATATTTCAATGTATATGTAACAAGAAAAATAATGTATGCCACTGCTAGCATGAGTAAGGTAGTCTATACAAAACCTGGTTGTCCATACATTAATCATAATTCCTAATTGTAAAGTTTCTGTCATTCTATTGCAATTAAGGTGAAAAATAATGCACTACCAGAGATATAAGAGCTATAACCAGAATCACTAGGCGTGGATACCGATTGGCACGCTACGGTACAAAAAGTTGTGCTTTGCTTAGGTTTATAAGGAATTAAAGAATTGTAATTTCAGTCCAGAGAATGGGAATTCTTAATTGGGATTACTTGTGAAAATTTTGTAGCCACAGATGTATTTCCAGAACATTAGAACTGATGGAGAAATAATCATCATATTCAAAATTAGTCAAACTTTCTTAGTTTGTTCCTGCTTACCATTTTCGAGCACATCTTCCTAACTACTCATCAGTCAAACATACTGGAAGATTATCACAGGAGCACAAATGGCAAATGCTATGATTTATTAACAAAGTATTGAATGTGTGCATGTAAACTCCAAGTTTGAAGATGCATCACTCAAAAATTTTTGCAGGTAGAATTCCTGTATAGTTCTTAATATAAAAGCCCAGTACCTGCCATTGGCCAGACAGGTTGTGTGCTAAATACGTGCTTAGATCAAATTGTGCAGACAAATTCAGTTTTTTTAATTCATTATTAAAATACATGTGTAAATACAAATAAAGTAATGCTTCAGAATTTAAAAATAATAATTTAATTTCAAGGGTTTTATCATTTTGGCAGAGTACAGAAGGAGTGGATGAAATAGCATTTGATGACAGAATTATTACCCCGATCTACAGTTAAGCTATGTAAATAATTCATCTCCACACCAGAAATGTCTTTCTGAAAATCTACTGCATATCTTCCCTCTGTGATGAACGTGTTACCCGTTATTATTTCAATGTTAATTGCAGTGGGGACCAGATAGAGGAGCTCAGAGTGCCTCCTGTGCAAGTGAAAATTGTTTGCCCTGCTCAAAATCAGTAGTGCTTGATGTGGTAAAGGCTAAATACCATGAAGAACAGTGAAGGGCTTTCAGTCTTTACTGCTGATAAACAAGTTTCTTGTTTCTATTGTTACTTTTTATAATTAAAGCTAACCCATTCCTGTTAATCCTAGATATATGTCGATATATGTAAAGGAAGAACCTGTGTCAGTTAGACCCACAGGAGAAAAAGACCAAAGAGTGTTTAATCCATTTGGCCCTGAAAAGAAGTTGTTCATTGGACAGGAAAACTATTGGGCAAGCTTAGGAGCATATCTGAGTATTGTTCGTGATTTTTCCTTTGAGGCAAAGACAAAGAAGAGATTTTGAAATTATTTATTACACTAGAGGTTTATTGGGGATTGCTGAAAGCAAAGTGCTAAGTGCGTGCTGGAGAGGCAGACCTCCTTTCATCTAGGTACAGACGGGACCTGGACAGCGGCACTTCATGCTTGCTGTCAGCTGTATAAGGACAATAAAGCAGACCTACAGGCAGGCTGAAATTAAAAAGCATCAGCCTTTGGTTTACCACAACCCGAGGCTGGAGACCCAAATGTAACACAGCACCCACAGCAAGTAAGAGTGATGGTCAGATGCCTCTGCCTTTGTGAAGGAAACACATTACCATATTGCTTAAGAACAAAGCATGAAAAAATCATTTTTCTGATCTTGGTCTACCTATTGTAGTCCAGGTACAAAACTGAGTGGGCACAAAATTTGTACAGCGCTGTAGGTCACTTTGAAAAGGAGAAAGACACATTTAAGTGGTATAAAGCTAAATGAATCAACCGCTTGGAGATCAGGACTGCTGTTGAGCAAAACCGCTTATTTTTAATCAAACCTTGGATACTGTTATACTGCTGCTCCTGCCTCAGCTTTGCTATTTCTCAAACGAATCCTGGAGCCTTTCTCTGCCCTTGCCCCTCTGTTCCCGATTTCTGCTCCAGAACACACTGGTAAATACGTATACACACACATGTTCCTTTTCCAAATATATTCAACGAAATTTATTTCTTTCTGGTCACTCTAACAGACTATTAAATATCCCTTTTCCTCTCCCCTTAAAAATTCCCATCTTTTTTTCTGTGTGTCACCCTAATCAGCATTGTCACACAATCAAAAGCTTTTGTTCAGTGCCCGTCATGTCTGGGGTTGCTGTTTTGGGTGCTGGTTCATCATCCAGGTTGCCATGTCTTTGTACACACGGGCTGCCACATGAGGGGGTTGAATTTCTGTCCCTCATAATGTGAAAGGCAGAAAATACAAATGCTACTCAGAGCTGAAAAGGAGGTTACAACTCGCAGCAGCTGCACACAGTGGAGAACCTAATAGCAAATAGAAATCATAGAAATAACCATCATCTGATCATTGCTACGGTACAACAATAGGGAGGATTTAGTTTGGAATACATTAACAGAATGTGAATAGCACTGTTAGAGCAGTGTGATACACATGGTTCCTGCCTCAGCTCTGTTACGAAAAACTTGTCATGCTTGTGAAGACCCTGTGAGGTGTTTTTCTGAGCGCAAAGGGAGAACTAACTGATCTCCAGCGCCATTTGCTAGGGTTAACCTCTCCACAAAGGTGTATTAGAGTTTATGCTTCAGGCACTACAAATCTGAAGACAAAACCAACTGGCCTAACTGGGGCCAGAACACAAAATCTGGATTTCAAGGAATTTGAAACTTGAAGTTCTAAACCCCCCCAGGAAATTCTGAATTCTGGGCAAGTCCCTTTTCTGTTCTTAGATGTGGGGATTTCACAGCAGTGGCAAGAAATTGCCATTCCTGTTGTTGATGCGTACAGTTCCCTCTGAGCTAGGATGGCAGCTTTTGGACTGAGCTTGCATCCACCAGTTTCATATTAAAACTGTGGCTTTTTCCTGTATTACCAGTATGTTGTGTGTTCATAAGTGACTCCCATAAAGTCATTGCTTACTTTTAAATTACATACTGTGTTCAAGATTGTAATCAGAGCCTCATATTCCTGACATTCCTATCTTACAGGTCATTAGGAAGGTCTTTCACTCACCTCCATAGACCAGCTTCTGTGTTACGAGTCTTACATTTCCTCACCACTTACTTAATTTCAAATTCTACAGGGATCCTTTAATACACAGTTTGCATTCCATAACATTACTGGACATTTCAACTTTTATTCTCCAGCTGGAGAGTATTTTCAACAGGATTGTTAGTAATTTTGTTTTCAGTTTACACATATCAAGGCATCATGACACATCTGCACTTCATACTTCTCAGCAAGTGTTTTAATGGAAATAAACATGATATGCTACAAGTTAAATGAGACAACAAGAGACAGCTGTGTCCTAGATGAAAAACCTCTCAGGAGGAAGTTCTTTCTGCATCCCGATATCTCCCTTGATAGTCTTTGGGCAGCTCTCCTCAACTGGTTGCCTACACTTTGTCTTTCTAATTCCTCAACACTAACCCTGGGCATTACCAAAGGACCTCCAGCTCTGACCAAGATGAATAACTGGTCAGTAGAAAATTCTTTTTATTGCCCACACCTTCTCTCTACAGGCCCTTTACAACACCATCACAACCGGACCCCCTGGCTTAGCATCATTGCTAACCCTAACTGTAAATTTATTCCAAAGGCCAATCAGACCTCTCCGTGGAGAATACCTTTGGTTTCCCAAATCATCTCATGACAGCTCCTTTGCAGCATTTCTTAACTAGATTAATAGGTTTTGTCATTCTACTAACCGTAAAAGCAGCCAAAGCTTTAACCCAGACAACCCTTGCCCTGGCTGAAACAAAAAATTCTTAGGGGAGATTAATTTGTGTTGTCCAGACTTTCTGTGGGTAACCCCTAAGCAGACCTTCTCCACTTGGATCCCTAGGGTTCAATTTCCTCCTAACCATCATACCCCAATCCTAAACCGAGACATTCGCTAGGCCTTAGGCCAAGATCTCAAGCCACAAAAAAACCCATTAGTTGGTTCGGCAGCCTAATTACTATTGTCCTTCTGTGGCGGATCTAGGTATTGTCTCTCTTTCAATTTCAGTCCCAACCATAACCATAACCATAACCATAACCATAACCATAACCATAACCATAACCATAACCCACTGTGATACAGTTGGGGTGGGGTTGCAAAGAGGCTGCCAAGGGAAACTTTGGGCAACAAAAAGAATTTTCCCAATTTCATTTTGTCGGTAGAAAGGGTGGTCTGGAGAAAAGACTTCACTCACTTCAGAATGACAGCCAATGCAAGGTGTGAAGCAAAGCCAAAGGGTCCAGTTGGAGCAGGGGGCTGCAGAGGGACTGCCTGTGGAAGGTTTGGGCAAAGAAAGGGCCAAGGCTGGAGGTTCCTTATGTAAACCTCAGCCCATGGCTACTGTTAGGATTAGGATTAGGGTTTTCAGAGTTAGGAGAAAGAAGGCTCAGGTGCTGTGGTGATGAGGTCACAGAGGTTGCCAAGGGGAATGTTGAGCAAAAGAAAGACTTTTCCCTAAGGACTTTTTCACTTGAGCCATTGCTAAATGGCTAAATCTCAGCTAACGGCCAGGTTTAGCTTTTATAGTATTGGTTTAAAAGTGTGAAAATTAAAAAGAAAGATTAAAAAGTGACATAAAGATTCAGCAGATCTTAACACTAATACATCAAATTAACTATCCATCTTCGAGAGAAATACAAACCTTGTAGCCACTTCCCTGTGGTTACAAAACAAAGGTTAATTCCAAGATATCCATATTATAGATAGAGCTGGTAGTGCACTTCAGGTCGTTTCACTGACTTAGGAAGGATCTGGACCATCCTTGTAAGGGTTCATTTCACGCCCTCTCTTATAGACAGCTCTCACTGAGGAAACTAACTTAGAGAAAACGGCTTCAAATAATTTTGCTCCACTGAAACTGAAGGTCAACATTTTTACATTCTGGATGCCACCAGATGAGACTCAATGCTCAACAAAGGTTGTGCCACTGAACGGAGATGACCCCAGCCTTTCACTCTCACCACCTCCTGGCAACACCCACCTACCTACCACTCGCCAGTACTCCTGCCTTTCCAATCTTCCCCTGAGTTGCATCAACTCAAGGACCCAGCAGAAACACAGCTCAGCAAAAACAAGTGTAGAATTTTTTGCTGGTTTAGTGAGTTGAACTGGCTCATGGGGCAAAACACGAGAGAAAGCTGAGGAGCAGGAGGAAGATTTAGTGTTGCAGATGTGACAGCAGGGAGGAAAGAGAGAAGTACAGACAGAAGGGAAGCCTGTCAGTTTTTGGCCATTGCAGCCTCCTAACTCAACAAAAAAGGAAAAGCTATTTTCTACAGGTTAGAGAGTAAGACAGCATAGTGCAAGGCTAGAATAAAAACAGTGTGGCCTGTGGAAGAGGACAGCACAGTGAGGCCCAGGACATGGGACAACGGCTAATTTTGGTCAGATCAGCACCCTGGTACGTGAGGCCAGAGATCCTGACCGAGGGACTTCCACAGCAGTTTGCTTACTATTCATACCATTTCTCACTCTCCAACCTGTCAGCTGGAGAGATTGCTAATTTGGGGGTCACTTTGGGGTCCTCTAGCAGAGCTGAACTCTTCTTGGGCTGCACAGTGACTTCATAAGCCTCCACCTGATAAATGATCCCAGAGCCTCAGCCAGAACTAGTTATAGCTAGGGCTGGAAAGAAGATAACTGGAAAACATGATTTCTATCTCCTGAAAATGTCATGTTTGAGGAAAAAGGATAATCTAGGCAAGGAAAACAAGGCAAAACCAGAATTATGTCTGAAAAAAAAGTATCTATTTGTTAACTGGAGCCTTCCACCTTGCTGAGAAGGGCATTTGCATGTTCGCTTTCCCCTTCTTGGTAACAACTTTTCAGACCAGCTACAGGAACCTATTTGTCTGTCATCTCCATTTTCATGGAGGAAAACAGGGTTTGCTTTTTCACTTGGGAAAACTCCTACTTTCACCTTTGCGGAGAGGACAGTTTCTGCAGAAGGACTGCTGCCATGGGGGGCTGTGTGCCTCTTCCCTTAGAGGGGGCAACCCTGGTGCACAGCTGTCTCTGGTCATGCTGCTGCTGCTCTATCCCCCTGGCCCCAGTTTCCTTGCTTCAGGGAATGGATTATGTAGAAGAAAAAGGGAAGAAGAGGGGGATGAGGAGAAGGAGGAATAAGAAAGTGCGTCTACTTAAATTTTAACCTGGTACAAAATGGCAGCCATGGGGATAGAAACTGTTCTAGGATCCAGCAACACAGACCTAAGCAAAAAATATTAACAACTTTGATGGTGAAGCTCCCACGTGAATAGACTGGCTGCACTCTGAACTGCACTCTGCTTCTCTGCACAGTACTGACCACCTTATGATGACAGCCTTGACCCCTTTAATTTGAAGTTGTTTACCAGGAGAAGTGATACTCTGACAGTATTTATATACTTCTTGCAGAGCATCTCAGCAGCTGGCAATAAGGGGCCACAACATGTGACCAATGAACCCACAATAAATACTCCCTTGGAAACTGTTAAAAAACTCCAGTTTATGGCATTTTCAAAGCAACCTTATAAAATAAGAAAAACATTAAAGGTGACTTAAATAGCTCACAGTTCTCTGGAACATCTGCACTTGTAGTCATTTATCACATATAAACTATGAATAGGGCCAAATGAACTAAAAGTCTTTCTGTTTTGCTTTTCCTTTAAATATAGCTTTTTCCACTGGAAGAATATGCTGCAGGCGCTTAATCACTTCTGCAATATCAGAGAGTGTCAGCTTTATTTAGCAAAGCAATACATATTTCAGCATTAAGGATATGTAGATACATTTACATTTTATTTTTCTGTTTAACTGGGTGTGTTTTTTCAATCCTGAGGGTTTCTTGATGGATAAAGATTTTTTTTTATTTGGAGACTAATACTGATTTTTTGGGTAGTGACCAGCTAGCTCTGCTGGAATGCGTTTTTAAACATATCTCTTTTTATAGAAGTGATTTTTTGTTAACAGTTCCTTACGCATTGTAGCAATTATCCTGTGCACTGAATCCTGTGGACAAAGACCACACTGCTATGTAACTAAAAAACTGAATCATGACACATACACGCAAGGGGTTGATTACAGCTTCAAGGGAAGCGACTGTTTTGACATTTCCTAGCATCTCACTTCCTCTGTTTGCAATCTTGAATAACAGCTCTGTTAACAGTGGGGGTTTTTTAATATAATTTCCTAAATTTGCCTTTTCTATTCGATTGGAAGGTAGAACAAATTGTACTGCATGCAGTGATCTCTTCTTCCCAATGTATATTGCCATCAGATGCATTCCTGTTTTTCAGCCCTGCAAGCAGATACCTCCGCCACTTCTCTGATAGGACTAAATATGTCGCTGGGCATCCTGGCCCCAGGGCGAACCGTGCCTTTCCCATCCTTTTGTGCACACCCTTGAGAAATGACAGGCTGAGTTTCCTTTGCATCTTTAACTGTGGCAACCAGCACTCTAGGCTGGGTCTCTGGATGAATATAGCACAATCTCTGATGAAACTTTCCTTTTTTTTCCAGCCAACTGATCTGACAAGGCCAGCTGTGTCTGCCACACAGAAGAAATTTTCCTTTCTCCATCTCAGACCTGCAGCGGCCTAGCCCATGAATAAAACCTGGGAATTAGAGTCACTCCTCTGCAGCACCAAAAGATGTCAAGATTCTAAAGAAGTGCTGCTCTCAGGTCTCCACATGCACCAGTGACCTTCTGGGTCCTACACAGTCCCTCAACACCACTCACAAGCCGATTACGACTGCTCTACTCTGCTCAGAAGTTAACTGAGATCCCACCAATCAACCAAACCCTGCTTCTACCAGTGACCTGGGAAACTACTGCATGTCCCCACACCACAGACCTCTTTCCCCTTTCAGAAAACTCTGCCTTCAGATGAGACCACAAGCTGCTGATTTAAACAACAGCTTCTTACAGAGAAACTTGTTAGTAATTCTGCTGCAGGCACATGGGGAGGAGGAACAAAAAAGCTGTGCAAGCTTGGTACTCATATTCAGTTTGCTATTCCTTACACCCCTTGGGGCAGCCTAGCTGTTGACCCACTATGCAAGACCCGCATTTTGATCGCTTCTGCTCTATGAAGCTGCTGCCTCCTAAGCCCTCCCTTTCCCTCATTTTTCTCCAGATTTTCGAAAGTGGAAATTTTAACTGATAAATATTTGGGTTTGATCCTCAGCCTTAGCCAGTAGTCTATGCAACTCTGCTTGGCACCTAGAATTATCATTTCCCCAGTCAATTGCTTGACCATTGTTCAACTTTTTGACATTGTACCCAAAGATGCCTTATCTCCTTGCCATTGTTTCACTTCCCTCTTGACAGTACTTGCAGTTCCTTTTGATTCAAGTCCATCTTGGCAGAAGAATTACATCCCCAAAATGAAATGAGGCATGTGATCCAAGTCACCAAACTGTTTGATTTCTGTATTCAGTTAGCAAGAGCAGTTAGTTGGAGGCCTGCTGTAGGGTATCCAGTCCATCTTATTCAGACACTTCTAAAGGGCGGTGTAGTTCTCCAAATCATACCTGATCTTGTAGGAAAGTGGCAAGCGCCTATATCTAGTCCATTTCTGAAGCAGGGCACTGAAAAGTACAGAGAAGGAGGTGCCACTTTACCTCCTAACAGATAAGGCAGTGTGAGGGCAGTCACTCAGGAAGCAGGAGGCCTCTGTCCTACCTTCTGCTCTGCTTGCACTTCATCTTCCACTGCTGATGGCAGTGCTTTAGTGGTGGGCCTTCCACAGACACCATATAAAAACAAGATTTTACACACTCTTGTGTAAAAAGATTTTCATCTCCTCTTTACAAGCAGAGCCAAACATGTAGGAATTCTGAGCCAGCTGGAAAACACACAAAAGTGATCTTAGCTTTATGCTAGTGACTAGGACGCTCTTTCGACTGATATGGATAACACTGCACCTTGACAGAAAAGCAGCTAAATCCTTTAACTTCAGATTTCCTTTCTAAATGATAAAACCATAAATAAGACCATTATACAAAAAATGGACTGACAGCACTTCCTGCAGTTGGTTGGTTATATTGCTGACCACACCTCATCTCCTTCAGGCTTCCTCTGGGATTTTAGGAAGACTTTGTATGCCCATCTATATTTGCACCAGGATCACAGCAGGTCATACGCAGGGAAACTGACTTCCATCTTTTCAGTGGGTCCTTCACAGCACATAGGGACAGGCACAACGCAGTGTCATGGTAAAGAGGCAGGCACCCAATGAATTTAGGTGCCCACAGGAGCAGGGAGTCCATTGAAACAGGCAGGCTAGATTACCATCCAGACCTCAGATGGGCTACAGGTCACCATGAATACAAGATTCAGGCAGACAGGATCAAACCTGTGTAATCCATAAAATACTGCAGACATGTCCTTTGTCCTATGCATTTGACTGTTGTTATAACCCATGCTTAATCTTTTCAGATGGGTTTCTGAGGGGCAAAATAAGATTTTCATAAACTGGTCTGTTTCTAGTTATTCTCCTGAGGCTTTCAGCCTGTGGTTTCCAGGCAGCTGCTGCTACTTTTCCTTTGGTGGTATTATTTAATCCAGCTATTTAGAATGTTTATGTGCTCTTATTTTGTGCAGACTCTTAACATTTCTCTGAAGAACACAAGTATGACACAAGAAATGGTGATTTCTAGCAGCTTATATCTCTGCTAAACTTCTCTGAATTACATGGGAGCAAGAAAAGACACATCTCTAGCCCAAGGCCCTCTCCCTTCTGAACTTCAAAGCCTGTCATAAACAATAAAAGTATTAAGACTTTTTTTTAATGAAAAGATGAGTGAATGCTTTATAACTGAGAGTATAAGGCAATATGTACGTATATATTACCACATACAAACACGGGTTAACAGTATCCCTTGTAAAGCTTCGTATTTCTAAACTTTATCCAGTAAGTGAATTTAACAAAAGTTTAGCAGGAAAACAATGAATTGTTACTTGGTCAGTTACCTTTTAAAAGCTAAATAGAGTCCACAAAATGGCAGATACGACTACAGTAGTGCAGGCAGAACTAAAAATAAACCATTAGGTCACAGACACAAAAATCGTGAGAGTCAATAGCCTGAGGTAGGCAGCGGGATGCAGAACACCAGCCACTGTACATGAAACACACTAATAGCTGCAAAGAAGCTCTCCAATAAAATAGACCAGTGGCTCAGGGTCCAGGAGATTCAGCCTGACACCATTCCAGAGATACCAGCATGTGACTTCAAACACTGCATTAAGAGATAGAAAGCTTAATAGCTGCTTTCTGGTTTAGTACAATGCCTAGTGATAATATTCCTGAATTTAGAACTCATAAAATATGTGTCGCCTCCAGCAACAATATCTCAGTACTTTACTGAGATTAAATGCTTTAGGAAGTATGTCAAATAGGTTAGAGGCAGATGACAGTACATGAGAAGGTGCACTGCCTCCATAAAAGCATTTATAAGAAAAAGAATATATAAGGCCAAAAGAGACATATGGGAACACAGATACTTATTACTTTCACAGACATTTTCAAGCCTTCCAAGTCTCCAGTCATATCTTCTATCCCATATTTTGAGAAATTAAAGCGAGAGTATAGGAAAAAATGGGTTGACACTTGTTTGGATCTACTGCCCTGGCTTGGTGAAACGGTCAGACAGGAAAGAGGGGCTCTCTGGCCAGCTCCTTAAGACTGGCTTTTTTAACCAGGGCAATTTCCTAGCAGAAGAAGTGAACTGATTTCACTTCCAGAGCCTGTTTTCCTTCAGGTGATGGTCATATGCAGTAGTAACAAGCAATTCAAGTAACAATACTCCTTTATCTTGTTCGTCAAACCTTTATCTAAAATAAAGTTGAGGCTATTAACCTTTGGAGCCTGAACATGAGGTAGAAAGTATTTTTCTGATTCATTTTGCTTTACTGCCCTTCTTTGTATGAAAATTACTTCGGAGTTGAATATTTACAGCAGTAATGGCCTTTGAAGTTCAATCCTTAAAGGCATTAAGTTATGAAAAATGGTTACTCTGAGAAAAATGAGAACAATGGACCTAATTTATTCATTCTGTATGTTCTAATAACTGAGGGCTAAACCTCACCCAGCTGTGTTTGGCTGAGGTCAAATGCAATAAAAGACTGCTAATAAATACTGAATTGCTATAGGAGGATCCTAGTTGATGTCCTTCTTGCATGAATAAACTGAAGTCAAGACTACACTTTGCAATAAACTTGTAGAATTTCGAATTAGAAGTTGAGGGTCCTGTGGAGATTAATCTGTTACAATTCAACAATCTTCCGTATTTTTAAACAAGACTACACTAAACAAAGTCACGAAGGACATTCCTTATTGTTCATTAAAGCTACTATTTCCTTGTAGATGGTACTGTAGGGTGGAGTACAAGTATTTTCTGAAGATCAACTGAGAAAGCTATTAGAACACAATAGGATTCAAATGTGTACTCTTATCAGGTACTTCCCTAAGAGCTAAATATTTGCATTATAACTGCTTTACATCAGATAAATTAATTCTAAGGTCAAAATTCTACTTCTCAGTATTCACTATGGATCTTGACTCCCTGCACTATGCTCTTCTGCTAAGCTCATGTTGTAGTTAGTACTGAAACTCTGGGATATTCTACCAGTTTTTTGTTACTCCATAAACAACACATGAAATGATGTCAGGTCACCACTAGTTTACCTGGCTGAGGTTTAGGACTACGGTAGGTTTATAGTTTTGCTTTGCCAGAATAGGCCACAGCAGCAGAGGTTGGGACTGGCTTTATATCAAAGCAAACCAGAGGTTGCTAAGGGCTACAACCTTCCTACTTTCACAGACATTTTGCTTCTCCAGCCAAAAGGGTGACTCCTGGAAACATGCCATGGAACACCCAGTTTCTGACTCCCACCTGCACCCTCCAACTTGCTACTCCTAAGGAACAAACAGAAATGGTATCAGTAACCACTTACACTTACATCACTGGTTTCATTTTCCTCCCTCCACACATCCCAAACCCAGACTCCTGAAAAACTCATAGACCCTTTTGAGCCATTTCCACATCTCCTACTTTGCTGTAACTTCCCTGTCTCCCCACTTCCCTTGACTGGCTCCCTTGACCTCTGCTGATTTTCTGTCACTCAGGAACACTTGCCCAACTAACTTCCCTCTCTAAGCCTGAGCCAGCTGCCTCAGATATAACAAGGACAGAACAAAATACCTTCTAAGATGCTGAGAAGATTTAGGATAGCCTTGGCTAGACTGACCCCAGGGGAAATGGTCTGTAAATGCAATCTGGATATTTTCTACCTCAACAATCACATGGATTCTGTGGAAAAGAATGCACAGATACTTCTGAATGTGACTATTTAAAATTAAACTTTGTTGTTGTTGCTGTTAACTTAATCAATTTAATTATCCTGCTATTAATTACAGCGGTTACTCAACATATATTTCCCAAGTTGCCACACTGTGAGTGATGGCAGCATAGGAAAAGCCATTAGTGGGTTATGACCATAGTCGCTGTGAGATGTGTAGGCCAGAGCAAGCGACTTCAGTGAGGCATGGAGGGAGATGTGATTTACTTGAGAGAATGCATTGAAAATGACGATATGGGTTCATGAAATTTCCAAAAAACCAGTTTAACTCTTTTCTAAATTATATTTATGAAAAGTTAGTGATGGAAAGGTTTTAAAGATTATTCACTTCCTTTGTCTACATTTTTTCCTACAGTTTATTACTTAGTAACTTGTCTTGTTTCATTGCATCTTTCTTAAGCAATGGAGTTGCTACCACTTCCCTTAGAGAAATATTCCATAACTTGCAATTTCTCACTTGTCAGGAAATTTTCTCACACCAGCTTGCATGTTTCCTGGACTAATTTTTTCCAGTTGTGCTAACTTTAAGCAAGAGCAGCAACGGGTATTGTTTTACGATTCTAGCAAGTATGTGATGCTCCTTTGTAGTGGGTGCTATGTAACAAAGGTTCCTGCTCTGGAGTGGTAAAACTCTAAGCATTTCTTTCAGAACTGAATTAACATTTTGGCAATCTTATGAGAATTGATTTCACCATAAACTTTTCCACTGTTTTTCAGTGCCATGTAGATGCAGCCAATGTTTATATTTGAAATGCAAAAGTAGCTTTTGTTTTTAAGCCATTGGTGGATTGGGGCTTCAATATTTTAGAAAGCTGTTGGAGTGAGCTTTTCTTGATATGCTCTGTTTATCTGCAAGTCAAAGGCAGCCAGCATCAATTTTTTCCCTCTTGCGAAATAATGTTTCTTCTTTGTAAAATGGAGGTTTCACTTTTGGGGTCAACAGTAAAGACCAGTTTCCCTGTCTGACTAATCCTTGGGCAATCTGGTGAGCCTAGCACTTTATGGAAAGTGTAGAAACTCAACTACGAAAATCAGAGTCTACCAAGCCACAACACAGCTGTAAGTGGTAAGGCTGACAGTTGCAGCTGAAATTTGGTGAACACGGCATCAGCTGTGAAAGGCAAGACATTGCGAACGGTCAAAACTGAGCGATATAATTCCACCAGGATTTCTATTATCTTAGCAACACGTTACAGTTCTGAAATTTAAAAGATGAAAATTCTGAATAATCCTTAAAATAAATGTTATGGAAAACTTGTCAAATGCAATTGGAACTTTCTCGTTTGATGAAGCCAAAAGCTTTTGTTCTAAGTATCTTTATTTTTCTTACTGTCATGTTGTGATTTCTAATGCTGCATGTTGATTTTTAAGTTTTATTTTGATTTAAAAAAAAAAGTCTAAATTACTCCATATTTTTAATCTATTTTATTTAAGTATAGTCATGTCTCAATCCAAGGCTTTACTTTTAGTCTAAAAGAATTTCCCTGGCATAAGCCATTCTCTTTCTTTGTAAACTTAACATTTCAAGATTAACAGGAATAGAGCAGGTTTGTTGTTTTCCTGAAGTAGAAATTTTGCTTAAATTGTCAATTGCTCAAGTGTGTGATTCAGTGGCTAGAACTATAAATAGCTTAGGTGATTTTCTTGCATAATTCGAACAGTTTGCCAATAACTTGGGTGTGAGCTATTAAAGAAATCCATTCACTCCCTGTATGTGCTGCATCCATTAATCCTGACGGGTGTGTACTGTGCATTCTTTTCAAATATATGATATGAAAAATCATGAATCCTTGAGCAATATTCTTCAGGTAGTTTGTTTTGACCACGCTTTCTGTCGTGTAATTTAATCTTAAAAATTTGTACCATGAGATGTGACTCAGAATTTAGCAAATAACTCTTGAGCAAAAAAGTTAGGGTGTTTCTTTATCTGCTCTTGTTATTTGTTCAAAGCATAACAACTCTGAATAGTGTGGGATAGAATCCAGAAGCTAACCACAGAAATGTAGTGGCCAGTTGCTGCATATGGAGATCTTCAACCCGGTTAAGAATATTTACTTTATTTTTGCCTTAAATCATGAAAAGGTTAGGTCTTGGGGAATTTGTCTATCAAGCTTATACTGAATGTCTAATCTCATTTCTTTTTTTTTTTTCCCAGATGTACATTATGTTTTGAAAGAGGACTGTGGAATTACAACAAGGAGTAACTACTTATCTAACCTGAATCTAGATGAGTGGCAGAGACTGCAAATTTTGAAGTAGAACCATCAAGGCTGAAAAAAGGCAAATGATTGTCAGAACAATGTGATACTAACCTAACATTAAATACTGCCAGTCATGGAAAAAAAATCTAGTCAGTTCAGTCCAACTTTGATCACTGCATTTCTACAGAGGGCCTGCCCCAGCACTGCGTGCAGAGTACAAGCCAGACTAGATCATTCAAAGAGATCCTTATGTAGGATGGGGATTCCACCGCTGGATTGCAATCACCTGAATTATCTTACCTGAAGAACATTCTTTTGAAATAGTATGATTATAAGAAAAGCTGCTCCAGGAATAATGAATTTCCTGGGGGCATATTTTTAAGATTAAACTGTAAAAATTGATATTGAGTAGTAGAAGATTATGTAAATCTACAGTGTCAAAAATAAACCAGTTTCAAAATACCTTACTAGTTCTATTACTCAAAGAGGTTGAAACAGATACGAGTCCTCTTCTAGATCTCCTTGTCCAGGTAATACATGCTTTGTAAACTTTTAGCTGGACTACACTAATGTGAATGGAAGTGAAGGGTAAATTCTTGTCTCTGATTCAGCAGAATGCTCACATGTGTTTAATCCCAAACACCTGATTCCCTCTAATTCAAATGCTGAAGCATGAAGAATCAACTAGTCCCTTCATGCCTACCTAGACTTTAGTAAAGCCTTTGACACTATTTCACCACAGCATTCTCCTGGAGAAACTGGCCGCTCATGGCTTGGATGGGTGTACGCTTCACTGGATAAAAAAATGGCTGGATGACTGGGCCTAAAGGGTGGTGGTAAATGGAGTTCAATCCAGTTGGCAGCCAGTCACAAGTGGTGTCCTTCAGGACTTAATTTTGGGGTTTGTTCTCTAACATCTTTATCAATGATCTGGACAAGGGGATCGAGTGCACACTCAGTAAGTTTGCAGATGGCACCAAATTAGGCAGGATGTTGATCAGCTTGAGGGTATGAAGACTCTACAGAGGGATCTGGACAGGCTGGATCGTTGGGCCAAGGCCAATTGTATGAAGTTCAACAAGGCCAAATGCTAGGGTCGTGCACTTGGGTCACAACAACCCCCTGCAATGCTACAGGCTTGGGGAAGAGTGGCTGGAAAGCTGCCTGGAGGAAAAGTACCCAAGGGTGTTGGTCAACAACAACCCCTTGCAAGGTTACAGGCTTGGGGAAGAGTGGCTGGAAAGCTGCCTGGAGGAAAAGTACCCAAGGGTGTTGGTCAACAGCCAGCCAGCAGTGTGCCCAGGAGGCCAAGAAGGCCAAGAGCATCCTGGCTTGTATCAGAAATAGTGTGGCCAGCAGGAGCAGGAAAGTGATTGTCCCCCTGTTCTCAGCACTAGTGAGGCCATACCTTGAACACTGTGTCCAGTTTTGGGCCCCTCATTCCAAGGAGGACACTGAGGTGCTGGAGCATGTCCAAAGAAGGGTAACAAAGCTGATGAAGGGTCTGGAGCACAAGTGTGATGAGGAGTGGCTGAGGGAACTGGGGTTGTTTAGCCTGGAGAAAAGGAGGCTGAGAGGAGACCTTATGACTCTCTGCAACTACCTGAAAGGAGGCTGTAGTGAGATGGGAGTCAGTGTCTTTTCCAAACAAGTGATAGGACAACAGGAAATGGCCTCAGGTTGCACCAGGGGAGGTTTACATCAGGCATTAGGAAAAATTTCTTCACCGAAAAGGTTGTAAAACATTGGAACAGTGTGCCCAAGGAAGAGGTGGAGTTACCATCCTTGAAGGTATTTAAAGGACATAGAGATGTGGTGCTTCATGACATGATTCAGTGGTGACTTGGCAGTGCTAGGTTAACAGTTGGGCTTGATGATCTTAAAGGTCTCTTCTAACTGAAATGATTCTGTGGTTCTATGACTGACTGTTACTATTAGTACTGCAAAACAGGCAGCTTTCATGTAATGTAAGTAGCACGCAGAACAGTAGGTAACTACCTCAGATGGAGCTTGCTGTGCTGCAGGTGTCTCTCACTTTGAATGAGAGTAGCTTAGGTCTTAGAACATCGTGGACAATGTATGATTTAAGTGAATTTTCTAACAAACACTACTTCATTACAAGAAAATTAAATGTGAAGTTCCTGCAAGTAACCTGGGGGACAATCAGATTTCATCCCAAGTACCAAACAATCAGAAGGGAAGTACAACCTAACTGAATTTATTGACTGAGAGCTGGAAAGACTGTTTGTAAGTCTATGTGTTAATGGTTGCTTCTCAAGTTGATATCATCAAGTATGAAAATGTTGTTCTTTAGATATTATCACTGCTTTTCATACAGAAACAGAGATCAGAAATTATTTGAATTGAAAAAAGGAGTTAAAAATGCTAGAACAGAAATCCTGGCCCAAGCACTGCAGCACTGACACTGAGGATATGCAGACTACGGCAGGTGGATGATGAGGGACCTCCTTTAGCCAGAATCTACTCAGTGTCCATCTTAAGTATTATTACATTTGCAATGCTGTTTTCATTTTGTGTTGGCCTGTGTGTTGTCCTGAATGAAGCGGGTATTTCACACCCCTGAATGCCTTCCCTCCGCTTGCCAGTCCTCACAGGTCAGATCAGGAGCTTTGCAGGACTCAACGAAACCCTGTCCAAAGTAACTAATAGATTGCTCCTCCAGTTACTGCTTTTGCAGCTACTACTGTATTTACCAAAATCAAGAAAACCACTAGTCTGAGTGTCTAACAAGTGGCAATGTGGTACAATGATACATCATAATGAAATTTTCAGAGCCACGCAGAAGGTGGTGGTACCTAACAACAAGAACATTTCTAACCCAAATGCCACAAATTATCTGATAAACTTCAAAAGCAAAAAGGTTTAGAGGCATCCTTCGAAGAATTTTGAGAAACAGTACAAGATTCTGTATGATCTGTGACGAGCAAGGTCCATGTTTTAATCCCCTCCCCTCTCTTTCCACTATCCTGTTAAAAGGAAAAGGAAAAAGAAAAAGAGGGAGAGAAGTGAGAGAGGGAAAAAAGTCTTAATGCCAGAGAGAGTTTTTGAAGTATTTGTTCTCTTGATTAAGAGTTCTCACTTTGGCAAGGCCTAAATCAAGATACATCAGAGGGTTCAAAATAGAGAGCAGCTGAATGAAAATATATGAGATGACAGAAGGAATAAACAATAATAAATGTGCATATGTTTAATTCATCTGAAAGTGATGGCAGCAATGTGTAAAATATCCGGAAATAGACAATAAAATAGCATACTAATTCCCTTAGGGAAGAAGAAATCTGCGTAAATCTTAAACAAATCCTGTTTAAACTGAGCTGCATCCATTCTCCCTTTTGCGTTATGACTTCAGGAGCTTTCCCATCTTCTCTGTTTGGTTACGTATAATGTGGAAACCACTACTGTTCCTGCTCCAGATTTTCTGCAGTGGTACTGGGCTTCTGGAGGTAAATACACCGGCAACATTGACAAAACAAGAACCTCTTCGTCAGTTATAACTCATATAGAAAGGATGGAGCAGCAATGTTTGGATGTTTGTTGGTATTTATTTCCCCTCAGTTGAAAAGGTTCTTTTTCAATAGAAGGTTGTGCGGAGAGTGTGATAAAGGGTATGAGGGAAATGATTCACACTTCACTGCATGATGGATTGAGGGTTGAAGAAGGCTGATAGAAACCAATGAAAAGGAAAATACAGGACAAAAATCAGGAAGATAATGGGCAGTGGAAGGCCGTACTAGATTAATAACGTGATGACATCTGTTTTGGTTTACATTTTTCAAATTCTCCCCATTCTGTTACCAATGGAAATAATCTAAAACAATCTAATAATGAGGCATCTCTAATAAAGTTACCATAGAATTTAACACAAGATCATATCTCAGCTTTAAAATTGCCTTTTATTTTATATTATGTTTATTTTCTTTCGGTTGAAAGAGTCCAACTCTTACAAAACTATTCCCAATGGAAGTTATTAAAAGTGAGTACAGTAGCAGCGCTGTGGTGCAGTCCCATGACTTTGCACTGCCTGTATTTCCATTGTGATATTGTAAACACTTTTGAACAACACTACCATAGTCATATTTTAACAAGGCGGCAGAATAATGGCCTTTTCTTAGTTGAATTTTTTCAAGCATTCCAGCTTTAGGAACCCTTGCAGCAAGGGGCTTATAGCTAACAAGTGAAGATTAATTTTTGGCTCCAGTATTATCTGACAGGCTATCATTATCAGTCACTAATGTCTTTCATGAAATGGCTAAAAGGTCCAGGATATCGCTCTTGTGGCTCTTTAAAAATGCCCTGAGGTTTTCTGTTATGTTTTGGTTTTGTTTTATCTCTATCTGAGTGTGACAAAATGTGCCAGACAGGAGGGGACTGCAGGATACTTCTGGATCATTTCTCATATGTTGAGCACAAGGTGTTTAAAGATAAGGCTGTGGAAATCAATGCATATATAGATGCTTTTGCTTTACCCTATGCCAGATAATGTAACATGCTCACTAATGCTGCAACTTTACACAGGCAGCCAAGTGCAGATTATTTGATCCTGTATTTACATTGCTGTAGTTTATAAAGGAGCTTACTGGATATATTTGAAAACATGAGATGAGAATTTTGATGAGGGCCAGTTTTGCTTTCTGCTCTCAAACTAGCAAAAAGGATGCTTGATAATGTACCGTGTGCCTCCAAGCTGAAATAAACCCTTCTTATTTCCTCATTTGGTCTCAAACAATGAGAAGCTCATGAAGCAAAGATGAGGTTCTACAGGCTGGCTGAAATTAGATTGTATCTCATGTTCTCCCTCCTCTTACTCTCATGTACTTTTAGCCTAGTGATATTCATAAAATGGAGGTGGGGTCAGGCATCTGTTGCCTCCAGTTATAAACCAGGTCTTTTTGCTTATTTCATACTGCTTCATCATTTCCAGTCCAAGGCAAACAAATAGGTGGCCTGAGACTGGCTGAAGAAGTGAAGAGTCCTAGTTAAGTAGCCAGCTAATCCCTTTTCTCATCTTTTTGCATACACACTAGAGACAGACCTAATGATCAGTTATGGGATAATGAGTTTTGCTTGTAAGTGTTGTCTGTGGCTAGTAGATTGCCTGCTATAACATGGTGAGTAGACTTGTATATGGTCAAACACGTGTACCCCAGCAGACCAGGAATGCAGCCAGATGAAGAAGTATCTTTCCAAAGCTGGCAACTGTACCTCAGTTAAAGCAGTAGTCTCTAAGTGTACCAGCCACGATCACTACCTGGGACACCTTCTCACTAGTTTTGTACCTAGTCTACCACTCATCTACAAGTTCTGCAGATCCTGCTTCTACTTGCCATGTTCACAGGTATGCCTTTGGCCCTTCTGACTTTGCAATGCTCTTTTTCAAGCTTCTCTTTCATTCAGCCTTCCCTTTCTTCCTGCCCTGCAATGCAGCCAGAGTCTCCCAGGAGTGTCTCAACACCTCTTGGATCAGTGTTTTTTCAGAGGATTTCTGTTCCCTCCTTGTACATCCAGCAGGGGAGATGTGTCTATCTTGGTCTGGTCTGCCATATCAAAGCCTATCTGGGAGAAGATAGTATCTTGGGAAAAGAAGTTTCTTGCATAAACAACTCATCACAATACTTAGGAAAGCAGGCTCATTATTATAATTTCCAAAGCTGATCGTAGAGCTCCTACTGCCTTGAAACTGCAACAGCTTAGTGTTTACCAGTTACCTGTTTGCCCTAAACAAACTTTTTCACTTGTGGCTTCAGGCTCTTCACCTTATCTCCATACTCCCCTGCCCTTCTCACTGCCTTTTCCCCACCCAGTGCAACTTCTTGTCCTCAGTGCCATCAGGATTTCCTTCTTGCTAATTTATCACCCCTTCTAACCAAACCTCAGCCTCTCTGACACAGAACAAAACCAAAACTAGAAACCACCTCCAGCCCCATTGCAGCACAGGGATCCCATCGTCCATTTGTGGCCATTCTGGTGTTATGCCCCTTTTTGCTCCAGCCGCCAACTCTGTGCACATGCAGGGCATGGCTGCAGAGGAATATTCCTCTGGGAGAGGGTTGTCATGTGCCTCATTAAGCCACAATAACTGCAGCAGCACAATCAACCTACTGTAACTGTGTGGCAAATTCCACCAGTTTCAACAAGCTCTTAGCTCATAAGATCTTCAGGGCATGGGCTGTCTATTCTGTTTATACAGCATCTCGCACAGAGAGCCCTCAGGCCCTGTAGGACCCAAAGTAGTTGATATAGGTAATTCCTTTAGACGTATCACTATAGGGCATTAAAAACACCTTTCTAGGTTTATGAAAGTAAAAAGGGAGAAAATTATTTTTAAAAAGGATTTGCCCTCTAGCTCAGTCTGTAAATACACTAAATTCCATATTATTCTGTTAAGAAAAAAGCTCTTGTTGCAAGATGTGTACATGTGTTTATGATTAGTTTCCTTCCCTCTGTGGGTCTGGTCACTTTCATAAAGCTAAAAATGGTGAATGCCTCTTCAGCATCAGTATTCATGACTTCTGATACACATACATTTACAGATTGTATTAATATTCTCTGCATTGCAGCCAAATGTTAAGTCCTACATGTTTATGTTAAATATTTGTTTTTATTGGCTGAGTTTTAATGAATGAATTCAAATGCTAGGAAATAAGGAGGTGGGTTTTCTTTGAAACTGGGAAAGCATTTTGAAAATGTTCTCATACTGTTATAGTAGCCCCAAAATGTATCTGGTAGGATGCCAAGATATGAACAGTGCTACTGAATATAAATAAAGTAATAATGAAGAAGGCTTGTGTAGCTGAGTGGGTTTGGAAGAAAAATTAACTTTTCGAGTTTGTATTATGTCAGAAAGCATTTAAAAAAAAAATTGTGATTTTGATTGTCAAGAGACCAGCATTATGTGTAAAGAGGAACCATCAAGCACAGTGCATGAAGCTGTGAATACTAATGCTGGGTAACTGACTGTACACATAGCTAGTAAGTCTCAGTGTACTCACCACGGTGTTCCCTGTTTGTAATCGTAAATCAAATTCTTTGTCCAAAAAGTATCACCACTTACCACTAAATGGAGTCATGTAATTGTTTCTTAGCCACGCGGCTTTTATTGACTTCTGTTCTCTAAATGGCTGATCTGCATTTGGGAACATGCCTGAGAAAATCACTGCACTTCAAATTCCACAAGGAAAATCAACAAAAAAGCATTTTAAGAAGAAAGCGTGAGAGAGTAAGCTTATTCATGAAGAAATGTAAGACACTTGAGATGATATTTGCCAAGTTCTGCCTCAGAAGTGACATATATTTGATTAAATGGCTGTAGACATCAAATTTTTAAGCTGTTAGCTTCTCTTCAATGTTTACAGTAATAGAGGGAGAGATTTGTCAGTTATTCAATATTTTACATTCAATTTTCTCTTCTTAAATAAGCAACTCACCAACCCTCTTTCTCTGGGACCTTACAGCCTTCTTTCCTCCCCTTTCTAACAAATGACCCATGGGGGAAGTACTTATCTTTCCTAGGATTTGCTCCATAACATTATACTTACATACCTCAAGACTGTCTTCACTCACCAGCTCTGTGCAGAGAAACTGATGGGAGCACAGTGATGATCTTGGACCTGAACTATATTTAAAACATCTCCAGGTAAAAAGCAATTTTTTCATTAACACACACGTTCCTTTGTGCAATAGAGTTTCTATAAGGCTGACCAAAAGCAGGTCAAAATACTATGCAGCAATATATTACTGCAGACATAATTCACCTGACAGATTTCCAGCTGTTACACTCCTCACAATCTACGAATGAATATTTTCATACCCCTTTTCCAGTTCCCTGAATCAGTCAGTCCCCCAGAAGCACAATTCCTCCACATGTCCATTCAGCAGTGGCTTTAGTTGCTCAGCCAGAATCTCTTCCTGCT